>NC_091701.1:44792500-44962500 GCF_041296265.1 Equus caballus
CAGGCACGTCAATGCTTACCTAAAGTGAACAGCAGTTGAGAACGTGTTTTTCCTTTTAACAGTTCACCTTGCATGAAGAGGAGCTTTGACTTTGTGGGGAAGTTCATGCCCTTTACTTTAGATTATTTATGGTTTCTTACTTCACTGGGTGATAATCAACATAAGGCATATTTCTCATGTTTGGAGCTCACACTCCTCAATGCAGTGCTTTGGAAGATAACAACAGACAAGAACATTTTCTCCTTTTCCCTTTCCTGTCTGCAGTATATGACTTGATTTTAATTTAGCCATTTCAATCTTTTTAACCAATTAAGCCTGATTCTTCATTCCAGAAACCGTCCACTTCCTGTTGCATGCATTGAATAGGTCCAAAAGAATTATAAGGACAAATTATGGTTACCATGAACTTCTCTTGCCATGTCAGAGAACTGAGAAACAAGGCATGACAAAGGATAGCATCTGATTAGCTTGAACATGCTGGAAAAATGATTGGTGCAAGTTTACCACTGATTTAGAAAGCACTCGGCTTAAGCATCCAGTGAGATTTGCATACCTGAGGAACAGCAGTTCAAACAGCAGAGTGTGAGTTCAATCAAGAATAACCAGTTAAGAAATTCAATTGGTAGCTATTTTTCTCATGCTTTTTTTATGCTTATGATTTAATCCCAGTTGATCTGAACTGCTATTAGTAGGACTGATAGAATCAAAAGCTCAGGTTACATTCATCTATTAGCCTGTTAAACATTGTTCTACTTCTTTAAGGTAAGTATACTCATTTCTTTAAAAGGGACAAAGGTCTTTTTTTCTTCTTTTTTTCCCCCATTTAAAATGATAGTACCATAACCATTGCTAATTCGTGTCAGACTGATTTCTAATACTTTCCACTAGTCTTTATGTTCAGTTGCTGGGAGATATACTATCTTGATGTTTTGTTTAGTCTGTAAAGAGTGGGTTATTTTTGGCTCAGGGTTCTAGTCTCTAAAAGACGTGCATAAATAAAGATGGATGCGATGCAAGCGCTTGCGTCCTATCTGTTATTTCAGCAAGAAGTCACTGATCTTCAAGTCCACTCTTTCCAGTTTTCTTTGTTTCTCTTCCTTTTGTCCCTTCCCATCCCCTCGCCCTTTTTTTAATGGTTATAGGTATCTCAGCAAGGACAGATGCTTGATGGAAATCTTGTCAATCCTCCTCCATAAGCCCCCACTATTCTCCTGTCTTTTCTCCTGATTCAAGAAAATCAGAATTGTGGAAAAATGCCAAGAGTTATAGCCAGTGAGTAGACACTGCCCAGCATAATTCTAATCTCTGTATTTTACCTCAAAATGATCGACTGACAAGATTGGGAATATAGAAACAAGAAAATTATATACTTAATTAGGCAATTTAAAAATGCTCATACATTTAAAGGAATATAAATTGTGGCTTCTGATTGTAGCATAGGTAAGTTTTGTTGCATTTACAGCCATTTTAACCATCATAAACATGGCCACAAATATGATTTTTATTTATATTTCTTCAAAAAATGATATTCAAGTGAACAGATTTAAAAAACGTGTTCCACATGTGGATGACAAAATAAAATAAAACAATGAATATATATGAATATATTGACAGATAGTAATGTCCACAATACTACTTATAAAGAATGTTGTAGTCAATGGAAAAGCGGTCCACTCTTTACCATGAACTAACATTTGAAAATGTTTAATTGTGAGCATCTCTAGACCTTGGTTTGCTCATCTGCAAAATATGAAGGTGGATGAGAGGAGATGTAATTACCTTCCTCTTGCAAAAATCCTATGACTTCCATGTTCTCGCTTAATATTATAAAAACATAATTTTGTAATGTAAACACTTTAAATTGAAGACACTGCAATTTGGAGTTCTGACGTAGAGTTAGAGAAGAGTGTCTGGTACAGAAAGAAGGCATCATTTCTCCTTTCAGATGCGTCTCCAAACTTGATGAGCAGTACACATGCCTCACAACTTCATTGTTATCATTTCTCTTGTGGCTTCTGTAGCATTAAATACTCAACCTTCTCTCATCAGACTTAAAGAGCTCATTTAGGCCACTAAAAGGCAAGACTTTTAAGGCTCAGTGGCATCCCATATGGAATCTTAGTATATTTCACTTCACTCTGGGAAAAATGCAAATTAACCAACTGAAAACTATGGGCTGGCGTGACCCATAAAGTGGTAACTATTTGCACCTAAAATTATAGATGCTGAGAATTGCACAACAGGTCAGAGAAATACATGATAAATAAATGAAAGAGAACACAGCACATTTAATTTATAGCAGTCCAAACCTTGGATCTATTAGCTACCAAAAGTGTAGGTGGTAGAAAGATATCACCAATATATGGAATGATAGAACATAATTTTAATATCACACAGCAATTAAAAATACTTTTAAAAAAAAGATGACTATGATCCAATCCTCAAAAGTATGGGTGATAACTGGCATATTGTTTAATTGATTTTACTTTTTAAAAGTTAATTTCTTTACTTTTTATTATTAGTCATGTATTGTGGCATTGAAATTAACATAAAGGTGAGGATAACACAAGATCTTTATATGTCATCTTATTAAAATGAAGCTATTTTTAATACTTTTAAGAGACCTATCAGAAAACACAATTTATATCCTCAAAGTATATTTTGTCAGTTTCAAGTATAATTTTTGCATTCGTATTCTTTTATGAATTTTAATGGAGACACTTAAATTGTAATTATTCCTCTCAGCTCAAATGCAGGTAACAAATGGAATTCAATCAGTGTTTGCGCATAATGACCATCATTAAGAGAGAAATAATAATGACATTCTCTCTGCATTAAACTTGCAGACTCTTTACACAATGATCTGAATCCCATTATTGATCTCCATGGAGATATGCAATTGTCACCTATTCTGCATAATATCTGAATGTTAAATACATTTGTTTGGAACAAATATTTTAATGAATACAGTCAGTTCCACTTAATTAACTATCTGATAACTGAATATTTTTACTTAATAATTCAACTTGGAACATCAAAATTGTTCTATTTTTTATTCAAATGCACTTGAGATTAGTCACAGATATTCATTTGAATGTTCTTAAAATGTATGTGGAGTTTAAAATTCCCCTTGGCTTTCTTTAAAGTACATCCATTAGAGGGACAGTGGAGTGGTATTTTTCATCCGTTTGAAATAATTTTTTCCCCTCAGTGTTGTTTAAAATAACCCCTCAGAAGCATACTTGTAAAATGTGTTTTCTGACCAAAATCCTTCTGCCATCTAACTTCCTTTTATCACAGGATTGTTCACAAGAATGCCACTATTCATATTTACTTACATATACATTTTTAATGTGAGCATTTGGTTTGGGGAAGAAAATATGAATAAAATATTGAATTCACTTATGTCGAAAGCTCTAGGAAAGTCATAATTGGTGAATATTTAGTGTATTGTACTTTAAGAAAGAGAATCCAAGATAACATTTGTAATAATAGTAATAATAAATACTACGAACTGTGACTAGATGGGTTTTTTAGGCCGTGAGAGAAGTATCACAGACCAGCATCTACAGTCTGTCTTTAGGTACCATTATATCAACCAATTCCACAAGTGTGGGCTGAGCACTGACCACAAGTCCAGCATTGCACTTGGGGGTGATGAAACTATAATGAGTGAGACACAAGGCCTGGCCTCAGGAAACTCACCCTCTGGTGAGAAGAAACTCACTCACACAGTAAATTTTGACACAAGTGATAAGTGCCAATGGTTTGAAAGATGTGCAATAAAAGAATGGGGGTAGAAGTAATTGGTCCCGAGGACCAAGTATGATCAGGATGTCTTCAGAGAGATGGCAAACTTCAGAGAGATGACAAACTTCTTTGTCTCACAGGATGAACAGAATTGTGTCAGGTTTAAAATATGGGTAGAAAGATTTTAGAATGAAAGAAGTGGCATGAACAAGAGGTTGGAGGCATAAGAGTAAGTGGTTTTTTCTGAGTACCCCAAGTGTCAGTCCAGTTCAGCTAGAGTATGAGGTGCATAGTGAGTGGTGTAGGGGGAAGAAACTGTAAAGGTTACTATGATAACTACAACTTACTAAGCATTTTCTAGGTGCCAGGAGCTTGACATATATCCCAAACTCTTGGTAAAATCCTCTACTATATCATATATATAAATGAGGAAGTTACATTTAGAGATGTTAAGTGACTTGCCTGATATCTTCTAGCCAATAAGTAGTGGGGTTGGATTTTTGGACCAGGTCTATTAGTGTCTAAAGCCTGAACTCCAAGTGGAGTCAAGATGAGGTTGGAAGGGCCTTGAATTACATGCTAAAGGAATTGCAGAAGTATTGAAAGATTTTCAGCAGGAGAATGACATAATTAGATCAATAATTTAGAAAAAGAGTGTAGGGGATCAGATTAGACACAAGGAGATTTGGGGCAAACCTGCAAATTATGAGACTGTTTTACAAATCCAAGTGAGATTACTTCAATTAGCAGAATGATAATGGGAATAGAAAGGGGACCGATTCAGCAGACTTCTGGCAGTAAAATCAACAGAACCTGGTTTCAGATTGAGTGACTGAGAATATGAAAGAATCATAGGAGACAAAAGAAGAATTTTATGTTCCCCTTCTGTATCCCTGGAGATGGAGTAAGGTTTTACTAAAATGGTATAGTTTCCACAGATTGAAGCTGCACTGATTTAAAAACGCTCCAGTTTTATTTCTAGGAGGCCTTTGGAAAATTCAGCAAGGCTGTAGTTTTCCTTCATGCCAGATTCCATTTTAGTGCCCTTTCTTTTTGATCTTCTATTGCCCTTCAGTGCCTGGACACCTAATGTAAAAAGAAGCAATCTGATTAATTCACACATAAATACCAGTGAGTCAATGTGTTAATCTTTCAAATACTACTAAGAAGGTGAAAGAAGATTGGTTCATGGAGGACAATACTCATAGCAAGAATTTAAAACTATCGTTCACTTACTTATTAATTGCTTGAGTGTCACGAATGTTCCAGGCTCTTGGGATATAAAGATAATTACAACTCAGTCCACACCAGATATTTTTCATGTGGGCCAGTCATGAATCTTTGGGAGCCAGAGCATGGACTGTAGTAAGCAGAATAATGCTGCCCCTCCCCCATAGATGTCCATGCCTTCATCTCTGTAAGCTGTGAATATGTTATGTTAAATAGCAAAAGAAACTTTGCAGATGGAATTGCAGTTATGGACTTAAAAATAGGGAAATTATCCTGGATTATCTGGATGGATCCAGTGTAATCACATGGACCTTAAAAGTGGAGGAGGAACATGGAAGTCAGTGAGAAAGGTTCAACAGAAGAAAAGGCAAGAGAGATTCAAGAAATGAGCAGAACTTGACCACGTTGCTGGCTTTGCATATGGAAGAGGATGGCCACATGCCAAGGAATGTGTGGCCTCTAGAAGCTAGGAACTGCCCTTAGCTGAGAGCTGAGGAAAAGGGATATCAGTCCTACAACTACAAGGAACTGATTTCTGCCAGCAACGTGAATGAACAAGGAAACAGATTCTCCCTAAATAATCTGAACTACAGATCTGGAAGAGGATAAACTTTTGCTGTTTTAAGTGGCTAAGTTTGTGGTAATTTGTTACCACAGTTATAGAAAACCAGTGTAAATGGGAGTAAAATTAATGCTTACCTTAAAAAGATTTAGAGAGTATTAAATATAACAATGCATTATTGCATCTGATGCATAGAAAACACTAAAACGAATTAGCTATTACTTTTGTCGTTATAGGACTAATTCTTAGTTTAGCCCTTGGCCCACAGAGGGGTTTTCCATTTCACTGAGTGCCCTGGAGCATGCCAGTCCTCCTCTGAGTCCATGGCCTACTGCTCTTAGTTTCAGAAAGGTGACTCTTGAGCCCTTGATTAATTTAAAGGCAGACTTTCAAGTCCTCGTATTCTTTTTGGGACCCACCTCCTTGAGACTGATCATGGGAATGCAATGATGTCTAATTCCTTAGAGAAGAGATACAAGTTCTGCCCCTTATCACACCTTCCCCCAATAAAATGCAACAGTCCTCAGAGACGGCTCAAATACCACTTACATTACTCAAGAGAACACCACTCTTTAGTCAAAGAACATATGCATTCAGGTCAATGATTATGTCATGGTTTCCCCCAAGGAAAAATGGAATTAGTGTTGCTTTATACCCTGATACCAAAGGTCAGATTCAGGTGTTTAGGGTAGAGATGCATATGATTTCTCACTTGTTGATTTGCTGCCCAGGCTCCATTCTCCTCACTGAGGCAATTATATCCCATTTTTGCTTTGAGGGGGCCACCTATAGCAGATGCTATTGGTGCCCAGCTTATGTCTCCTTGTCTTTTACCATCTCAGTGCAGGATGGCCCAACTTGCAAGTGCCAGCATTTATATCTCTGCCTGAGGGGCTTCCTCTAGTCTCCAGAGTTTCTTCTATTTGTCTGGCAGGACAGAGTGCTGGAGAATTAACCCCTTTTAAGAGTGTGTCTCAATCAATGACTGTTGGGAGTCGGAGTATAAGCTTCCCATCTCTCTCAGATGGGGTAACCAGAGTTCCTGGTAGAATTAGGCTTCAGTTACCAATAGTGGTGACTTGCTCAATTAGTTACCACTTGTTGGCTGCCTTCCCTTCCTATCCAACCTCATCACTTAAGATCACCTTCCAAATAAACCATTTGCATTTGAAACTTTGTCTTGGAGTTGGCTTCTAGGGGAAACCCAAACACGATGCTAACCTTTCCCTGCCCCAGTAGATGTGCTTTGGTTAAAGATGACTGACCTATGGTTCCAAGGACGAAGCATGTGACACAGATACCTAAACCTGTTGTGCATTCTATCTTCCATCTCCGCCTTGCTCCTGTCCATGGCTGCTTTAGAGAGAAGAAAATACCGTCAGAGCAGAGACAGTGATTATAGACTCTATTAATCTGTAATCCACTGAATAAATATTTTGAACACATATTATGTTCTACGCATAGTCTGGGTATTATTGGAGTAAAAAACCCCAAAATTTGTGTGCCATACCTTTAGTAATCTTACTCTCTAGGAGTTATAATTATTAAACAAATAGTTAATCAAATAAAATATATAATTACAATTGTGGCAAACACTATTTCAGAAGAATAGAGTGTATTGTTACTTTTAAATGAAAATGTCTTTCAGCTTTTAGCAGTCTATTAAGGTCTAAAAACACTCAGAAGTTTCAAGTATGATAACTTATCTGATAATAAACTATTACTATAATAATAAAAATAGCATCTTAGGACCGACACAATTTTCATCATAGTTCTTATTTCTGACTGCTTAGACTAAAAAGCATGGATCCTCAGATGAGATGACTATTTCAATAATGGCGATGACTTTCAGTTCTGTGAATATCTGTCTGCCTAACTGCTAAGCATTGGTTTTATCTGCCAGGAAACATGGGAAGCGATGAGGGAAATGATTTTATCAAATATGCTTATCTTAGTTTGTTCTGGCTTCTGTAACAAAATACCATAGACTGATATCTTATAGACAACAGAAATTTATTTCTCACAGTTCTGGAGGCTAGAAGTCTGCGGTCACGGTGCCAGCATGGTCGTTGGTGAGGGCCCTGTTCCAGATTACAGACTTCTCCTTACCAGCGAGGGGCCAGGGGTCACTGTGGGATCTTTTTACAGAAGCATTAATCCCATTCACCAGGGCCCCACCCTCGAGACCTAAGCACCTCTCAAAGGCCCCACCTCCTAACACCTCTACATCGGGCATTAGGGTGAGAGCATGTGAATTTTGGCGGGACACATTCAGACCATAGCAGTACTTTTGACCAACAGTGAAGAATTGATTAGATTAGTGAAAGTTATAAAAACTGAAGGGAGGGGCCAGTCTGGTGGCATAGTGGTTGAGTTTGTGCCCTCTGCTTCTGCTGCCCAGGTTTGCCAGTTCGGATCCTGGGTGCAGACCTACACACCGCTCATCAAGCCATGCTGTGGTGGCATCATGCATAGAAGAACTAGAAGGACTTACAACTATGTACTGGGGCTTTGGGGAGAAAAAAAAAAGGGGGAAGATTGGTAACAGATGTTAGCTCAGGGCCAATCTTCCTCACCAAAAAAAAAACGCATATCTAAAACAAACAAAACTGAAGGGAAAAGTGACCGTGTCATCTGGAAGTCCCTGCTTTTCTAAAAGAAAGAGGATGTACACATTATCAAGTCAGTGAGGCTCTGATAAGACTGCCGGCAGGTTAGGCTCTGTTTACCTAGTTTCTTCCGAAGGCAGGTCTTGTGAAGAAGAGTGTTGTGGCATATTTCACAATGGTTCTATCTCCTCTCTCCCTGCAATAAGCATGAAGGGGTTTTTCTCCAATATACACTGTGAGCCCCTCATCTAGTTCCTGGTGATAAAACACACAAAAGTGTGGGGGTCCTCCTATGACTGGGTTCCCCTGCAGTTTTTCACTCCTAGACTTGTCCACCCTGAGCCTCCTGTTCAGGTTTTCCTGCCCAGGCACTGATTCCCAGGGCAATTTCGGCTCATGCGTGAGTCTCTGCTCATGTAAACAGTGATTCCCCGTAGTTACTTGTCTGTGCTCCAGTCTTGGGGGAAGTGGTTTGCCTTGTGTTCTTCCCTCTCTTGTGGATCCAAGAAGAGTTGTTAATTTTTCAGGCTGCTCAGCTTTTTACGTGTCATTAAGACAGAGTGGTGACTTCCAAGACCCTTACATGAGGAACCAGAAACCAGAAGTAGTTTCCTTAAGTTTTGACATTAGTCCCTGAACTTTCTTTTCCTTTTAATGTATTTTCTTATCAGCTCATATTCTATCTGTCATTTCATAGAGTTCGTGTATTATTTAATTCCTTTAAAATGAAAGTAATTTCATCCTATAATAATTATGTTTCACATGAAAACTGATTAAAAATTACCTCAAATTATACTTTTCTACATATATATTATGTTTCCATAGACATTTAAAAATAACCTTTATACCTATCTTTAGCATACTGTATTATTCTATTTACTTAGATTTTTTCATAAGCCTCAAATTGTTCCTTTTCAACTTTTCTCTATTCTCCTTATTGAATGCATGTATATCCATGTAGAATAATCATTTACTTAACAATTTAGAGAGTGAATTTCGTGTGCCCTTCATCTTTCATTAACAGTTTAAAGCTCCTTTTCCTTCACAATTCTTGTATTTCAACTTGAAAGCTTATTTATTCATCCAGTAACCTGAGGAAATGCCAAGAATGCTGGGAAAACAAAGTCTGTGAACTTTACTTAGTTTGGATATTCATTTAGACAATATATGGTAGCATCTTGATTTCTTTTTAAAACTCAATCTGACAATCTATACCTTTTAATTTGAGTGGTTAGGCCATTTACAATTAATGTAATCATTGATATGATTTGGTTTAAATTTATCCTCTAACCATTTGTTTTCCACTTTTCCCATCTGTTCTTTTTTCCTTTGTTCCTCCTTTCCTGAATTCTTTTGGATTGAGCACTTTTTATTTTTATTTTTATCTATTTATTTTTTGTTCCCCTCAATGCCCCAGTACACGGTTGTATATGCTGGTTGTAAGTCGTTCTAGTTCTTCTACATGAGCCACCACCACAGCATGGCAACTGGCAGACAGGTGATGTGGTTCCATGACTGGGAAGTGAACCGAGGCTGCTGAAGCAGTGAGTGCCCAACTCTAACCACTAGGCCATCAGGGCTGGCTCTTGAGTACTTTTTATGTTTCCCCTTTTTATCTCTAGTATTGGCTTGTTAGCTATTCTGCTTGGTTTTTTTTTTTTTTTTTGTAGTTTCTCTGGAGTTTAACGTATCTCAATTTACATTCAAATAACATTATACTACTTCGCATATAGTGTAAGAACCTCATAATACTATTGTTCAATTTCTCCCTCCTATCTTTTGTGTTATTGTCCTTCATTTTATTTCTTCAAATCCTATCAACTCCAAGACATATTGTTATTATCATTGCTTTAAACACCAGATATCTTTTTAAGAAATTAAAAATTGAGAAAAATTCTTCTATGTTTATCATTTCCAACTTTTTGCCTGGTATTATTATACTTCTGCCTAGAAAATTTCTTTTAAAGTTTCTTATCAGACAATTCTGTCAATGAATCCCTTGGTTTTTGTTTGCCAATTTTTTCCTTCGTTTTTGAGAGGGATTTTTGTTGAGCATAGAGTTCCAGGTTAGTAGGTTTTTTTTTCCCTCCCAACACTTTCATGTCATTCTATCTACCATTCTATTCTATCTAGAACTTTATAACGTTCTATCGTCTTCTTATTTGTATGTTTTCCATTGAGAAGTATACTGTAATTCTTATTTTTGTTCTTTATATAATGTGCATTTTCCTCTGGCTCCTTTAAAAATTTTCTCCTTATGACTGGTTTTCATAAATTTGATTATAGTGTGTATTGGTGTGGATCTATCTATCCCATTTATCATCTGTGTTTTTATTTAGCTTGAGGTTGATTGAGAATCTTGGATCTATAGGCTTCTAGCAGTCAACAAATTTGAAAAAAAGGTTTTACCTGTTATATCTTTAAATCTTTAGAGCTCTTTTCCTGTCCTCTTTTTTTTTTTTTGGACTCCAATTACACATGTGTTATACTAACTTATATTGTCACAAAGCTTACTGATACTCTGTTTATCTTTTTATTGTAATTTTTCTTTGTGCTTCTTTTTGGATAATTCTATTTCTATGTCTTGAAGTTCACTGAAATTTTCTTTTCCTGTGTGTAATTTATTCTTATTTCCAACCAGTGTATTTTTCACTTCAGATATTAAATTTTTTACATCTAGATGTTCCATATATTTTTTTTTTAAGATTTTATTTTTTTCCTTTTTTTTCTCCCCAAAGCCCCCCGGTACATAGTTGTGTATTCTTCGTTGTGGGTTCTTCTAGTTGTGGCATGTGGGACGCTGCCTCAGCGTGGTCTGATGAGCAGTGCCATGTCCGCGCCCAGGATTCGAACTAACGAAACACTGGGCCGCCTGCAGCGGAGTGCACGAACTTAACCACTCGGCCACGGGGCCAGCCCCTCCATATATTTTTAATTCCTCATCTCAGTATGTTTATGTTGTTCTTCACATCCTTGAGCATATTTAAAAGTTTTATAAGAGCTCTTTTAAGGTCATGGTCTATTAATTCCATCATGTCTGTTATTTTTGGATCTGTTTATTGTTTTTTTCTCCTAGTCATATTTTCTTGCTTCTTTGCATACCTGGTAATTTTGGTTTATATGCTGGAGACGATGTATTTTACATTGCTGAGTGCTGGATTTTGTTATCGTCTTTTAAAGAGTGTTGGATTTTATTCTAGCATATAGGTAAGTACTCTTTGATAAATATGATACCTTTGAAACTTACTTTTAAGTTTTGTTATGGCAGGTCCAGAGCAGCTTTTTCTATGAAGCTCATCCAGTTCTACTGTGTAATGTGATCTTTCTAAGAACTCTACCTTTTGCCTTATGTATTTCAAGTTCTTTTCACTCTGGTTGTTTGGAATAAAACTATTGCTACCTATATTTGAACTCTGGGAATTGTTCAATCTACTGCTTTATCACTATTTTTTAGTGGCTCTTTTCCTAGACTCAGGGAAATTTATTCCCCACAAATGGACAGATCAGCCAAAGCCTTAAGGAGATCCTTGTGTAGACGTCCAAGCTCTTTTCAGCTTATTTCAACCACTTCACTACTCTGCTCTGTAAAATCTCACCTACTTGATCTCCTTGAGCTCAGATAACTGTCTTTTCAACTCATTGCTCCTACTCCAGGCTTTATTTCAGTTTCCTGTGCTGTGGTCTGAAACCTGGTTCCAAGTAGTAAACTCAGGCAATTATAAAGCTTACCCTGTTTGTTTCCCTTCTTTCAGGAATCCCAATCCTGTGCTGGCTATTTTCTTCTGTCTGAAATTTGTTAATATATATTTTCTTAAATTCTAGTTTTCTAGCCATTTATAGTGGGATGGAGAAAGTGGAATTGTGTGGTTATTCTCTATGCTTATTAGAACTTGTATTCTAGTATCCAGCTACTTATGACTATTTTTCTGTGTATTCTAATCACGTTCCTGCAGTGTCAGTGACTCTACTCAATCTCTTTTGTGAAATGCTTGCCCTTTTTTTTTCATGGCATGTTCTGCCCACTGCAAGGAAGTCCCTTCATTCTAGATGACATCTCTACTTTGAAGTAAACTGGTAAGATGTACCATTAGAGGGGTAAAAAAGCAAACAAAATTGAAGTTCCTGAACATATGCTTGATGAGACATGATAATGAGACATGCATTTTGTCCCACCCTACTTCCTACAATATGCATATACACAGTCACCTTACATACAAATGCACACTTGGTACATACATGTGCCACACAGCTGTAGGTCCACAGCTGCAAAAGCAGCTTCCAGAAAATTTGTCTCCTTCTTTCTCATATGTACCTTTACCTCTAAAATTCATCCCCCCGAATTCTCATTTGGCCAGAGGAGAAGATCTGTTCCAGCCTGCTATTAATCCTCTGAAATGCTGTAGCTTTGCAAGTGTCATAATCCTTGTTTCTCCCAACAGAAGCCTGTACCTCCACCCTTCTTCCTACCAAGAAAACACATTTCAAGTATTACACTGAATTTTCCAGAATCTCCTTTAGGAACTTGCATTTTAAGGGTATAACACTCTTGTAGAACTGAGGTTGTGTTTGCCTCTAGTATATTCTTGCAATGTGGTACAACAGTATCTTTTCTTTCAAAATTTTACGTATTCTATCAAATGAGTTGGCTCTCTTTAGTTATTTCTGGACTAAAAAGTAACTCAAGTTTTGTTTTTATTTCTGAAAAATTTGTTCACTTTCTGAAAGAAATGTTATAGAGTTTATCTCCAAGGTATTGAAATGACTTGCAGATGAGCTTGCCAAACACATGCTATTTAATATTGGTAGAAACAGAAAGATGCCAGAAAACTAGATAAAAGCAAATGCTATTTAAAAAAAAAATCTGGACAAAATGTTAGGTAAAGAAAGAAAACGTGCTAACATTCCTGAGAATTATTTTACCACAATTGGTCAAATGTACGCTTCATACATTTTTAGACAGAAGTAGTAATCCTTAGAAGAGAGAACACCTTTAAGAATGCAATTCAAGCTATCTCAAATCAATTTTCTTTTAAGAAATGTTTATTAAACTGGCAAGCCAAGGAAATATTATAAATGTAACATATCTATATTTAAATTAGCAAATGACAAAGTCTCAGGATATTCCTGTGGAAAACAAGAAAAATATGGATTTAAAAATAACATATAAAGACTCATGATTTAAATGACTGCACTCAAAACTTTATGAATGATGAATGAACGTCAACATAGAGGAAGGTGGAAGATGGCAGGCTGTAGCTTTCTGTACTGGGCTTTGATTTATCAATGAATTAGATAAGAATTTAAGTTGCATAGTTGGTAAATTTTTAGACAAAAAACTTGAAGATGATGGTGAATATTTTTCATGTCAGAATTGTGGTCTATGAAGATCTTGGCAAGCTGGAGCAACTGACTGCAAAACACAGCATTTAGCGACGGAAGTAGCAGATGTGGCTATATCGCAATATACCTGGCAAAATCATTTGACTTTGGAGTTTTAGGTGACTATTAGCCCAATATTAGGCAAAAGTGTATTGAGGACCCCCAAAATTTATTGTGTTTGTAGTCTTTTTTGATAGCTGTTTTGCGCTAACAACGTGCAGTCTCTAAGAGCAGGTGAGATGATAGTCTTTCTCTATTTTATGAAGGCATGAAAAGTCTTGGAGTACTGTAGACACTTGGTGAATTTGACAATTATATCCTGGACAGGATAGCATGGGCAAGAAGGTGTGTGGTGTGGAAACCATACAAGCAAAAGTTAGAGAAAAAGAGAAACTCATCATTGTAAATCTGGTGAAGAGAAAACCCACATATCTTCAAATTCTCAAAGGACTACTGCGTGAAAGATTAGTACTCTGTGTAGGTCAAGAGAACAGAGCTAGTAACATCAGAGAAGTTAGATATACAACTCTTGAGAACTCTTGGGAACAAATCTACTAACTGAGATGCTCAATGAGAGTGAATCCTGGTTCCTTTTTCTGTCCCTGTAACCCCCTGAGTGCAGTGGCATGGTAAACTTCTGAAGTGTCCCTATGACAGGAGGTAGTTCAAGAATTTCAAAGTTTTATTAGATTATCTGCAAAGTTTTTTCACCCAAGATATTCTTTGGCTCCGTCTGATAGAAAACATTCTTTTCAGCTGGATTCATCTCCTCACAATGGCCTTTATGAACTGTGCTCGTACTTAGTCATCAATACTATAGTGTTGCCCTTTGAAATCTGTTATATGCCTTTTTTCCCTACCTATATTTTTCCCATCTTTCAAATCCAAACTCTTAAGTACCCCTTCTTCATGAAGCATTCCTTTATTATTCAAGCCTATACTGAATTCTCTTCATCTGCAACTTTTATTCACTCATAACTTCCATTTCCTATCCCTCTTTTCTGCAGTATGTATCTCCATAGCGCTTATCACCACTTAACATACTATAGTTTATCTCTTTCATTTATTGTCTATTTCTTCACAGTAGAATTTAAGCTTTACAAAGGCAGGTGGATTAGCTTCCTGGAACTGCTGTAACAAATCACCACAGACTGGATGGCGTAAACAGCAGAATTTACTCTCTCACAGTTTTGGAGGCCAGAAGTCCAAAATTAAGATGTCAGCAGAGGTGGTTCCTGAGGAATAGTGGGTTCCATGTCTCTCTTACAGCTTCTGGTGGCTGCCAACAACCTTTGGCCTTCCTTGGCTTGGGGCTTCATAACTCTAGTCTTTGCCTTTGTCTTCACGTGAACTTCTTCTATCTATTTCTCTTTGTCTTTTCCTTTTCTGTCTCATGAATCAGTGGACTCAGAGCTCACACTAATCTTGTCTTAAGATCCTTACCTTAAGTACATCTGCAAAGGTCGTTATTCCAAGTAAGTTTGCATTCTGAGATTCAGAGTGAACTTATCTTCTGGGGGCCACACTTCAACTCGCTACAGCAGTTATAATTTTCTTGTTGTGTTTACTGCTGTATCCTCAGCACCTCGACCAGAGTCTAGAATGTAGTAGGTGCTCAATAAATATTTGTTGAACGAATAAATTAAGGACCTACAACATGCCAGACACAGGATTTCTTAAAAAGATGCTATGTATGTGGCTGGTGATGCACAAATAATAGATGTATGAATGGGAAAGAGTGGCACTTGAGGTTACTGTTGACTTGTTTGCTCTTGCCATGCAAGCATTCTATTCCTCCTTTCCTGCTTAGTAGTATATCCTTTTGAAAGAAGCACACTTGCCAAAAAAAAGGATGGCATGTTTATGTCCAAGGGAAGTGTTCTTTGCTCAGGAGTATATAAATGAATGAGAGAACTATGTAAATAAAATTCTGTATGTAAATTCTAATATCAAGGTTTAGTGACAAAATTTCTCACAGGTAAAGATAACTGTAAGATATCATACTTGCTTAAACAGCATATTATATTCATGTTTCCTCCTATATATATGCTAAAAACAGTGATTTGAATTTGTAAAGTCAAAAATCAGAAAAAAAGAAGAAAGTTCAGAGCCTATCACCAATAATTTATCCTTTTCCCCATAAACATTTGCTAAAAATGCCGAAGACTCTCATTTGTCTATTTTATTTATTTTTATTTTTTCTCAATTTTAGCCTTCAGATGTACATCGAAACATATTTCAAATTCTGTGTAGATTACATCACGTTCACCATCCAAAAACTAATTATAGTCCATCCCCTCACATGTGAGTCTAATCACCCCTTTTGCCCTCCCCCTCCTCCCCTATGGTAACCACCAATCCAATCTCCAATGCTATGTGTTGGTTGTTTTTCTCTTCTACTTATGAGTGAGATCATATGGTATTTAACTTTCTCCCTCTGACTAATTTCACTAGCATAATACCCTCAAGGTCCATCCATGCTGTCACAAATGGCCGGATTTCATCATTTCTTATGGCTGAGCAGTATTCCATTGTGTATATATACCACATCTTCTTTATCCATTTGTCTCTCAATGGGCACCTAGGTTGCTTCCAAGTCTTGGCTATTGCGTATAATGCTGCAATGAACATAGGCATGCATGTATCTTTATGCCTTTGCGTTTTCAAGTTCTTTGGATAAATCATTTGTCTATTTTAAATTCGCATTAAAAAAGAGTGGTCCTCGACTTGCCTCTTCCCTCTGTAATCTCTATAAATCAGGAAGGCTATGGAGGCCTTCCATCATGAGTGCTGTAGGAAATTCATAGAACAACTTCTTTTTTGTTATGCTATATTCATTCACTGTTTGCTTACTTAGACAGTAAATTTAGAGTCTGAAAATATGGTTAGGACAACAATTCACTCACATATTTTCAGAGCAAAATTTAGCATCCCATACTCTCCTGAACAAAATCTCACTAGAAAAAAAGGTAGGAAATACTTTAGAGCATTTGAAATCTGCTGCCTGTAGTCATTTGTCTGCTTTCCAATCTATTCTATGCCTTAAATATACAATTAAATATTGCTCTCCTTAACTTTTATATACATTGTAAATACAAAATAGATATGTGAAAATATATTGTACATCTTATATTCCTTTTCTCTGCATCACCAGCAACTGTTCCCACACACATATTCACACTAGAAGGAATGAGCCTTGAATAGCACACAGAACATTTTCAGATCAGAAACTTAGGTCCAAAAGAGTTAACTCTTGGCTGCTGGTGACTGCACATATTCACACATATGACTGATATGCACATGTTAAGTCACTCAGTTAGTAGCGGGAAAAAAATGCATCTTTATAGAGAAGTAAAATTATGTAAAACATGTCTATCCAGTTCTATAATGGAAAACATCACATATGAAATAGCTTCTTCGTATACCAATACTCAGTATTCAAAAGCAAAACTACCACTAAGAAGGGTACTCCAAAAGAAAAAAAATCTGTGAAAAAAAAAATGAACCTTATTATGGACTGACTGACTGGTTACCAAGGTCACAGGCCTGATTTTTAGCAAAGTCTTTTAGTCCCAAGAATGGCGTCCAGATGCTTTCTTAGGTATGGGTGTCATTATTTTTAGCAAAAGAAACCTTTTCACCCTTAGTCACGTCAAAGCACAGAGAATTCCATAAATCAGTGCCAGGCTTGTTTTGATTCCTAAATGCCTGATCACATATATATTTGTGTCATGTAAATTTTATTGCTTTGTTTTCAATAAAGATTTAGGGGATTAAAATGGACTTTTAAAATACAAATGTATTTTTTTAACACCCTTTTCTGCTTTTCTGTGCGTCCCCAAATTTCTTTTAGTTTGGACGATGAAATTGGACTAGTCAGTTTAATTTTTATTGCTAGTCCTTTCACCTTGTAGATTCCAGGGAATAAAACCAAGCTACACTTCTACTGAATCATTGTAGGAAATTCTTAAAACCAGACTCCAAAGAGTACATGCAAAGAAATATTTTTTATTTATCATAAGCTTTATAAATTTAAAAAAGACTATTTTTGCCTTAACTCAAAGCATGCCCTTTTTGTCATCGAGAAATACAGAAATATTTGAAATTCCCCAGCAATCTTGGGCTCACAAATGGAAACATTTGGTTGTATTTGGTTCACAAGCACACAGGGGCCTGTCTGCTTTTGGTTCTGTGTAATTAGAATGTACAGATTTGACATCAAATGTGCCATAGTGTAGTTACAATGTAAAGAACTCAGAACAAATGTGCAAAAGGTTGAATGCAATTTAGAGTATAAAGTTCTAGAAGTGGAGAGAGGAAGAATGAATGAGCCAAGTGAAATCCCTTGTGTGTATACAACAGATCAACACACCAAACAAAGTTTAGGACTTGGCAATTATCTGACTCTGACTAATGTAGAAGGCCTGGCTGCATAAATCAGATCCCAAACTCCATGCTAATGATAATTGTTTACTCTGTTCCCAGATCAAATTAGCTGGATGACATCCAAATTTGCATTTGACTATGTCCTGTCTATTCATGCAAACCCACTATTCAGATTAAATTCAATGGCTATGAATTAACTGGTCAATAGAACTGACTAACCTGACTAGACCATTTAGATTTATACTAGGAGAATTTAAAGAACAAATAAACAAAAATATGAGGAAAAAAACTGAAAGCTGTCCAAATAATTAGCTCATATTCCAACTCCTCTATGACCTCAAAGTACTTTGTTACATGCACAAATTATAGCTTTCCGTATAGGCTTCAGCTTTATAAGACCCAACCTAAAATTCTGTTTAGAAACAGATAGGATAGTGATTAAGAAAGGAAAGGTAGAAAGGAAAAGTTCTAGTCTAAAAATAGTTCTGACCTATTAAATAATTTAATATGTCAATTTGCAGTAAATGCTTCCACGTTTGAGATTGTTTTCCAAATCAAGTTTATTAAACAAAGTCCTCTTTTCCTAAAGGTTTGAGAGTTTAGCTTTGGAATTGGAAGGACATGAAAGAGAAATGTTTTCTGGTGATATTTCAGGAGATGATAAGAGTCAGAAAAATGTGGAACTGATATTAAGAATGAAAATTATGACTTCTTCCTACCCAGCACCACATGATAGAATATTTATTTTCCTATAATATCCATTTTGCTCCTTAAACAACTCACTATTTCATGATCCAAAGTAAGAGTCTTGTTTATATATCAATTTTTTTTTTATTCCTGCCCTTATATATCAAATGGATGTGCCACCCCTGCTGGGTGTGCCGCTGTCACAGTACTTTCTGACTGCCTGTGATAATTCTGAGATGTCATTCCTGTGGAAGCCACATTGTGGCCATTGATCACTTTCCTGGTACAGATGAGGCACATATAGGCAGGAGGGCATCTTCTGAAAATTTTCGATACTGGGTGTTTGTAGATGGAGCAATATAAAGAAAAAGCAAACAAAGTAGATTCTTAATTTTAACTTTAAAACTTAAAACTGGGGAGGTTTACATCAAATCCTGCCTAAAATGTATTGAAAAGTAATTTCATTGATAGGAAACATAAAACTGCATCTGTGTTGGGTAGACCAGGCTGATCTGCACAAGATATTATCAGTCCAGAGTGATCTAAACATTAAGGTAGAATCACTTCAGATGGGGGGAAAAAGCCAGAAAGATTAATTTTAAAAAATTCAAGACGTGCTCAGAGGCAATCTAATTGTTCTATATTCTTTTTGCTCTCTTATTGTTTTAAAAACAATTGCATCTACTGCTTTCACTAAGCTCACAAAAACAATTAATATTCATTGTATAACCTAACGATGAAAATAGAGAAAATCACAAAGAAAAAACTAAAAGAATTAAAATCTGAAACTTATCACAAAACTCTGCTCTTTTGGTTTGAATTGACCAATTTGGTCTTATTCTGGGAACCCCAAAGCACTCCACCCATGGATCCTAGTCAAAGCGTGTGCCCCAGATCCTGTCTCTGTCTGTTTGTCTGCACCCTGCCTTGACCCCCTTGTGTAGCCCTTTGAGAAGTTTCCTCCAAGATTTGTGAGTAGTAGATTTCTCTATTTCAATTTTTCTTGTAGTCTGTTGTTAAACTTTGACTCACCATCTGGTACCCTGTGCTTCTCTTAACAAATGTGAATTTAGCAGTCATGACAATTTCTTTGCCTATTTTCCTAATGGGATTTTTGCCTTTTTCTTTATTTGTCTGAGTTATTTGTCATATGATTGAAAATACATTTTCCCATTATTTTTATTATTGTTTTTACTTCCATTTATGGTTTTTTTGATGTTTGCAAGTTTGTGTGTGTGTGTTAATGTAGTCAAGGTTATCAATTTTTTCCTTTATTTCATCCTCTTTTATACTTAGTTCTTTCTTACGCAGTTCGTCAAAAGATAAATAATTATTCATCTATATTTTACTTTCAAACCTAATGGCTTAATTTTTGCTGTTGTTGTTTAATGATGCTATTATCCATCATGAATTTATTTTGACATGTGGTGGGAAGTACAGATTTAACTTTAATCCCAACATTTTTTCCCAAATAATTAACCTATTCTCCCAGCATAATTTACTGAATAATCAGCCCTTTCCTTCAGATCTTAAATGCCACTTTTATCATATACTATACTACTAATTACATATGCATATATATGTATTTTAAAAAAATTTTCTTCCAAGATATATCTATTCTCTTGTTACTACTACATTGCCTTAATTATTCTGGTGCCGTACGTTTTCATATCTGGCAACGAGAGTCCTTTCCTTTTAATATCCTTATAAAATTTCTGAGTTAGTTTTATCTGTTTGAGTTTCCACTTATACTTTACAATCACTCTGTCAAGTTAAAAAAGAATTGAGTTATATTGAATGTCTAAATCAATTTGGAGATTGTGGTGGACAGATAATGATCACCCAAAGATATCCACGTCCTAATCCTTAGAACTTGTGAACTTTTTACCTTACCTGGTAATTGGGACTTAGCAGGTGTGATTAAATTAAATATGTTGAGATATTTTACTGGATTATCCGGGTGAGTCCAACGTAATAGTAAGGGGTCCTTATAAGGGTAACAGTGAGGCAGGAGAGTTTGAAATAGAGAAGGAGATGATAGAAGCAGAGGACAGAGCGGAGAGGGATTTGATCATGCACTGCTGGCTTTGAAGATGGAGGAAGAGGACACTGGCCAAGGAAAGAAGGTGGCCTCTAGAAACTGGAAAAAGCAAGGAAATAGATTTTTCCCCTTGAGCCTCTAGAAGGAAAGCAGCCTACCGACACCTTGATTTTAGCCTAACAGGAGACATATTGGACTTCTAGCTTCCAGAACTGTAAGATAGTACATTTATGTTGTTTTCAGCCACAAAATTGGTGACAATCTGTTACAGCAGCACTGGAAATGAATATAAAGATAAGTGACATCATTACCGTATTGAACTTTCAGGGACACGATATGCCACAACTTTGCTTTATATCTTCTTTTATGTCCCTCAAATCAAGTTTGTTTGTTTGTTTAGGAAGATTGGCCCTGAGCTAACTTCCATTCCCATCTTCCTCTATATTATATGTGGGACACCTGCCACAGCATGGCTTGATAAATGGTGTACAGGTCCACACCTGGGATCCAAACCGGCAAATCCCAGGCTGCTGAAGTGGAGCATGTGAACTTAACTACTACCCCACCACGCTGGCCCCTCAAGTTTTGGATTTTAACATGAATGTTCTATGTCTCTTGTGGCGTTAATTCCTGATAATTTAGATACTATGGATGCTACTATTATATGGATGCCTCTGTTAATAGGATATCTTATCACTATATTTTAAGTAGTTATTTATGATACATAGGAAAGTCATTACTGCTTTTGTTAGTCCATTTCTTTTCTCTGATTTTTCTGATTTTCTGCCGTCTAAAAACTTCTTGCTTTTACTTGTATTAATTTCTGCTTTCCTTAGGTTTACTTCAGGTTTATGTTTTGTTTATTCTTGAGTTGAATGCCTAATTCATTAATTTTCTTTTTTTTCTCATTTAGCACTGAAAATAGTTGGTGTTATGATTTGCTTCTGACAGCTTTTGCCTTGTCTTGTGTTTTGATCTTTAGTGTTCTTCCTTTAATTATTTTTAAGTATTTTCTAATAAAGAGTTTTAATTGACACTGACTGAAGATTTATTTACCTGAGAACATTTTTGTTGATGCTGCTTTAAATTTATTTTGCTTCATTTTTTATTGTATGTTTAAAAAGGGACATATGTAATTTTAAAATTTTGAAAAACATAATTTTTTACCTGTAAGCTAACATTTAATCCATTTTTCTAAATGTTCTATGCACTTCTGAGTAGAAGGTAATATTTTTAGCTTGATTAGTGTCAGTTAAATATGCCATATTAAGAATATAGTACAGTTTCTCTGATTTCTCTTTGTATCTACCTATCCATTATATATTTGGCTGTTTTACTTTCAAATTTTGTGTCTCCTGTATTTTGTAACCAAAGTATAGCTAGATTTGTTTTTAACCCAATCTAGTCATTTTTAAATGTAATGAGATCTGAATTAAAGGAGTAACAGATGAACTTGATCAGATGCATTTGAAAGAGATTTTAGGAGGTAGAATTTACATGACCTGACGACTTGGGATGCAGTGAGTGGAAAGTCAAGGATGATTTTCAATCTTCCGGCCTGCACAAAAGAATGAAAAGAACACTGTTGTATGGAGTAGGTAAATAAAGGTCTTCTAGGAATTCTTAATGGATCTGTCTGAGGTGTCTGTGTAACACGCAGGTTGAACATCTCTAGTAGGCACTGGATAGAAAGATTTGGAGCTCAACATACTATAAAAGATAGAGTTTTATTGACAGAAAGGCAGAGTTTTTCCTTTTAGTAGAGATTGGAATAAATATGCTTGCAATTTGAGGAGTACAAATGATAGGAAGATTAAAGGCAAAGAGGCATTCATTAGTGGAAGATAATCCTGGATCACGAGACGGATAGGGAATCCAGAGCAGAGGTAGAAATATTTGTCTCACAAAGGAGAAAGGACTTTTTTGGGGAAAGAAGAAGATTTTCATGAAAGTAAATACTCTTTTTTTGGCTGAAAGAACAGAAGAAGAAAGGGAGAGTTTGTTTATTCCCGATTATTTGTCCAAGTTCTTTAAATTATGGTGGAATCTCTGCTGAATCTTGCTACTCACCCACTGTCGAAGAAACACTATCCAATAAGTTGAGGAACTTGAGGTGTGCTCTGGTTGTTCACTCTCCACGGCCTGGTGTCTCCTGCTATCACAGATGTGATTTCTATGCTTCATTTCCTAGTTTTGGGTGTGGTGTGGGGAAGTTTCCGTGGTGCTTCTGTTTTATGAAAGCAGAGGAAGCAATGTCAGCTGATGAGAGAAGAAGACAGAGGTAAAGCGGTGGATTTGTTAAGACAGTGATAACTGTAAATAAAAAGAGAGAGCCAGTTAAGACACAGGACAGGATTTTGTGAGCATCCTTGAGAACCCAGCTGAGGCCAAAATGGCTTGGAGAGCAAAGATTGTAATATGAACCCCAGAAGTACTCAAAGGACTGAGAACAAGTGCACACATTGGACTAGTGGCTTTATTTATTGATGGTCATCTGCAGAGAATGTATGGCAGTAAATCAAGGGATAAGGGATAAGGGACTTAAGGGTGCTGGGGAGAGTTATGTACTTTATGGATCAACTTTGTAAAGGAATAGACATAACAGTAATGTGCACAAATACTAATGTTACAGCTTAATGAATTTTCATAAGGTGAACCCAACTATGTATCCATCACTCAGACAAAGAAACAGAAATAGAAAATTTTCTACTCAACAGAAACACCCCATGACCCGTCTACACCCAGAGTACTATCCTCTTTAAAAGTAGTCACTATTCTGACATCTACCATCATAAAGGATTTCTGTGCATCTGACTAATCTTTTTAAAATATGAAGTTGTGGAATTCATTTTTGTTGTTGTATGTAGCAATAGTTCACACTTGTTTATTGCTATAGATGTCCGAAGTTTCTTTAATGATGCTTTCTCTTTCATTGTTGATATTAGTAAATGTGTTTACTTTTTTGGGTCATTTTTGTTAAAGTTTACCACTTTTTTGAGATTCTTTTCTTTTGATTTTCTTGATTTTTCTATTTTTTTTGTATTTACTCGAGTCTGCTTGTATCTCTGTTGCTTCTCTTTCTCTGCTTGCTTTCGGTTTAATTTGTGCCTCTTCTTCTAGTTTCATAAGGTGAAAGCTTAGATAATTGATGTGAGATGTTTCTTCTTTTCTAATATCTGCATTTATTAATGTAAAATTTTCTATAAGCTCTGTTTTAGCTGCATGCCACAATTTTGATATATTGTATTTCATTTTCATTAAATCAAATTATCTTATAATTTCCTCATTGATCCATGGGTTAGTTAGAATTATGTTGTTTATTTTCAAAATATTCAGATATTTTCTAGCTATCTTTCAGTTATTTATTGCTAGTTTAGTTCCCTTAGAGTAAAAAAACTATTTTGTATGGTTTTTAGTTATTTTAAAACTGCTAAGGCTAGTTTTATGGCCCAGAAAATGCTCCAATTAGGCTTAAAAAGATGCTTAAAATCTGCTGTTCACAGGTTGAGTATCCTATAAATATCAATTGGAGTGAATTGGTTAATGATATCCTTTAGGTCTTCCAAAGCCTTGCTGATTTTATGTCTACTTGTTTAATTGATTGCTTACAGAGTGATGTTGAAGTCTCCAACTATAAATATGGATTATCTATTTCTGCTTATGTTCTTTCAGCTTTGTCTCATATTTTTTGAAGCTATTTGGTAAGGTGCATGCACAATTAATACTAACAAGATTTTTGGTGAATTGAACATTTTATCATTATGTTCTTTCCTTCTTTATCCCTAATAATATTCCTTGATGTAAAAACTGTGGCCTTGTTACTGCTGAGTAGTGGTAAAATTTCTGAATCTCACCCTACCTCCTCTGAAATTGCCTCAGTTGGGGTGCCAACAGACACAACAAGGAGGTGACAAAGATGTTAGGATTTAAAGCAGCCATGATAAAATTTCTTCAATGAGCAATTACAAACTCACTTGAAAGAAAAGAAAAAATATAAAGTCTCAGCGAATAAATAAAAGAGTGTAAAGAAGACCCAAACAGAAATTTTTGATCTAAAAATATACAAGTTCCAAAGTAAAAAACTTAATGGATGGGTTCAATATCAGACTGGAGAGATCAGAAGAAAGAATTGGTTAACTTAAAGATAGAACAATCAAAATTATCTGAACAACAAAGAAAATAGACTGAAAGAATGGACAGAGTCTTAGTGAACTGTGAGATTATAATAAGTGATTTAACATTTGTGTCTTCAAAGTCTCAGAAGGAGAGGAGAAAGAGAGTGGAGCTATAAAGGTATTCAAAGAAATAATGGAAGAAAATTTTCCAAATTTGGCAAAAACCCATAAACCAACAGATTCAAGAAGCTGAATGAAACCCAAACAGAATGAACCCAAAGTAATCCACAATGAAATACATCATAGACAATTTTTGAAAACTAAAGACAAGGACAAAATATTTAAAGGAAACAGAGAGCAATGAGAAATTATCTACATGGAAAATGTAATTTGAATGACAGTGAATTTCTCATCAGAAATTCACTGGTGGCTGAAAGGAAATGGCACAATAGCAAACTAGAATTTTGTATCTATCAAAAATATCTTTCCTTAATAAAAGGGAAATCAAGACATTCTCCAATGAAAGAAACTAAGAGAATTTGTCACTAGCAGACCTACTCTAAAAGAATGGCTAAAAGATATCTAAACAGAAAATAAATGATAAAAGAGGCAATCTTACAATAGCAGCAAGGCAAAAAGAATATGATAGAAGTGAATATATGGGTAAATGCAATAGACTTCCCTTTCCTTTCTAATTTTTCTAAGTTATGTTTGATCATTGAAGAAAAAAATTAACACTGTCTAATGCATTTTTCAATATGTGTAGAGAAAATATTTAAGATAATTATAAATGTGGAGAGTTAAGAGACATAAAGGGAGGTAGGTTTCTAAACTTCCATCTAATTATAAATTGTGACTTTCATATGTAATGTATGTATAAAGTAATACTTAAAGAAATTACTAAAAATATATACAAAGAAATACACTAAAAAACACTGTAGATAAATCAAAATCAGATTCTAAAAATTATTCAAGTAACCTCTAGAAAGGCAGGAATAAGAAAACAGAAAATAAAAGCAGAGAGAACAAGCAGAAAACAAAAAGTAAATGAGACAATTAAACCTCTATGTATCAATAATTTTGTTAATTGTAAATGGTCTAAATACACCAACTAAAGAGTAGATAAAAAGACATGACACTACTATATGCTGTCTATAATAAACTCACTTCAAATACATACATATATTCAAAGTAAAATAATGAACCAAAATAACTCTACAGACTTAAAAGGGAGCAGGAATGGCTACAATAGTAACAGATGAAGTAGACTTCAGAGAAAAGAAAATTGTCAGAGTCAGAGAGGAATATTACATAATGTTAAAAGTGTTGATCTGGCAAGAAGACATAGAAATCCTAAATGAGTATGCACATAACAATAGCTTCTTCAAAATGCATGTGGCAAAAACTGATACAACTTAAAGGAGAAAGATATAAATTCACATTTATAGCTGGAAACTTTAATGCCCCTCTTCTAACAATTGATGTAAAAACTAGACAGAAAATCAGCAAAAATATAAAAAAACTGTCAATGACATCATCAACCAACAGGAACAACTCAAAATTTATTCAATAGTGCTCCCCAAAACAGTAAAGTACACGTTGTATTAAAGCTCTCACAGAACATACACCAAGATAGACAATATCCTGGCCATAAAACAAACCTCAGCATATTTGAAAGAACTGAAATCCTACAGAGTATGTTCTCTGACCAAAATGGAATCAAATGAGAAATCAGTAACAAAGAAAACAGGAAAATTTCCAGACACTTAGAAAATAGAAAATATGCTCCTAAATAATTTATGAATCAAAGAGGAAGTCTCAAAGGAAATAAAAAAATGCACTGAACTGAATAAAAATGAAAACACAACAGTTCAAAATTTGTGGGATGCAGCTAAACAGTGCTGAAAGGAAAATTTATAGCATTAAACACTATCATTAGAAAAGAAGAAAAGTAAAAAAAAAGATAAGCTACCATCTCAAGAACCTAGAAAGAGAAGAGTAACATAAACACAAAGTAAGTCAGTGAAAGAAGTAATAAAGGGCATAAGTCAATAAAATTGAAAAATGGTAGAGAAAAGTAAATTAAAATAGAAACCCCATTCTTTGAAAATACCAATAAAATTGACTAATCTCTAGCAAGACTGAAATGAAAAACACAGAAGACACAAATTACGAACATCAGGAAAGAAACAGAGGATATCACTATAAACCCTACAGACACGAAAACGTTAATAAGAGAATATTACAAATAATTTTCTACACATAAATCTGACACCTTAGATGAAATAGACCTGTTCCTCAAAAGTACATATTATCACAACTAACTCAATATGAAACAGATTATTTGAGCAACCTTATTAACTATTAAGGAAATTAAAATTATAATCAAGTTTTTTTTCTAAAAAAGTTATTTCCACACCCAGATACCTTCACTAGAGAATTATACCAAACATTTAAAGAACACCAATTCTACACAATCTCTTCCAGAAAATAGAAGAGTAGGGAACCCATCCCAATTCATTTTATGAAACCAGTTCCAAACCAAAGCCAGTACAAAAAAAGAGAAAACTACAGACCAGTATCCTTCATGTATAAGCTGCAAAAATTATTGATGGAAAATTAGCAAATAGAATTAAGCCATATACAAAAAGAATTATATTCCATGACTAAGTGGATTTTATTCCAGGGATTCAAGGATGGTTCAATATTGGAAAATTAAACAATGTAATCCACCATATTAGTAAAGTAAAGAAGAAAAGTCATCTGATCATATCAATTGATATGGAAAACTCATTTGACAAAATCCAACACCCATTTATGATAAAAATTCTAAAAAACCTAGGTATTGAGGGGAGTATCCTCAACTTGATTAAAAATACCTACAAAAACTGACAGCTACATTGTGCTTAATTGTGAAAGACTGAATTCATTCCTGAAAAGATTGACAGTAAGGCAAGGATGTCCAATCTTGCCGTTGGTATGCAACACAGTACTGGAAGATCCAGCCAGAAAGATAAGTCAAGAAGGAAATAAAAGACTAGAAAGGAAGAAACAAAACTGTCCCTATTTGAACATGACATGATGGTTTATGTAGACCAAGGAATCCATTAAATAATACAACCCTTCTAGAACAAATAAGTGAGTTCAGCAAGGTTGCAGCATATAAGGTCAACATACAAAAATTAACTGTATTTTAAATACTAGCAGTAGACATGCAGAAATCTAAATTAAAAATACAATACCATTTATAGTTGCTCAGAAAAATAAATCAAATCAATCAAAACCCAGAAAATTTTTTGTAGATATTGACAAGATTATTCTAAAATTTACGTGGAAAGGTGAAAGAACTAGAACATCAAAAACACTTCTACAGAAGCAGAGTAAAGTAGGAGAAATCACTCAGCTCAATTTCAAGATATTACATAATTACATTAATCGAAACTGTGTGACATTGGAAGCATAAACATGGAAAAAATGGAACAGAATAGACACACTAGAAATAGCACTATACAAGTTTGGCCAACTTTATTTTTAACAAAAATGCAGAAACAGTTTCATGGAGAAATAATAGCATCTTCAACATACAGTACTGGGGCAATTGGATAGCCATAGGCCAAAAAAAAAAAAAAAAAAAGGGAGTAAGAAAAAAGAAACCTCAACCTCAACTTCATACCTTCTGCAAAAATTAACTCAAAATGGATCATAGATTTAAATGTAAAATTATAAAACTTATGGAAGTTTATAGTTTATTTTGCCTTTTATTTTGAAAGAAATATTAGCTGGGTATAGAATTATAGGTTGGTGGTTATTTTCTTTCAGTCCTTTAAAGGTATTATTCATTTGTGTTCCATCTTCAGTAATTTCACTTGAGAAGCCAACAGAACAATGCTCTGTAGAAGGCAAATAGGCCTCTTCCTCTAAATGCTTTTAAGATTCTGTTAATGTCTTTGTCTTCAGTAGTTTTAAAAAATGTTTTTACTAGATGTGGTTTACTTTTTTTTTTTATTAATGTTATGATAGATTACAACCTTGTGAGATTTCAGTTGTACATTTTTGTTAGTCATGTTGTGGGTACACCACTTCCCCCTCTGTGCCCTCCCCCCGCCCCCCCTTTTCCCTGGTAACCAGATGTGGTTTACTTTTTGATTCATCAGCTTGAGATTTGTAGTTCTTCTGAATCCATGACTTGTTATTTTTCATCACTTTTGGAAAATTCTTGACCATTATTTTAAAATATTACTTTGGCCACAATCTCTCTGTTCTCCCTTTCTAGAACACCAGTTACACATATGTATGAATTTTTATTACATCTCTTAAGTGTCTTATGCTCTTTTCTGCACATTTAGTTTTCCTTTGTATCTGTGATTTAGTCCTTGTATTTTCTACTGAGCTATTTCCCATTTGACTAATCACCTTTTTATCTGTGTCTAATCTAGTTTTAAACCCACCTATTGAGTTTTTCTTTTCAGTTCTTCTCATTTTTAGTTCTAGAATTTTATTTGATACTTTGTCATATATTCTATTTCTCAGATGAAATTCTAGACTAATTCTAAACTAAGTAGAGTTTAGTCATTTAAAAAATACAGCATTGACAGTTATTTAAAAATTCACATCTCGTCACTGTTATATCTGGGTCACCTGTGAGCATGTTTGAATCATTTTTTGTTATTGTGTTTCTGTTTCTGGTTTTGTTTTTTCAGATCTGCTCCTTTTCTTTGGTGTGGCAGGTTATTTTTCATTGAATGCTGGAGATTGTGTATGAAACGTTGGAGAGAATTTGGATGACGTTATTTTCCTTTAGAGAATCAACCAGAGTAGGGCAGATCTTCTGGCAGGAAACTAGAATAGAATAGATTGCCACATTGCGGTCAGGCACTGAGCTGATTTAAGGTAGGCCTTTGTAAGTCTTGGTCCACCTCTGGATTATCCATACTCCTAGGATTTGCCATTTAGGGTTCCTAACTGGGAGTTTTGGTTACTTACTAGGACCCCTCCCAACCGGCATATCCTGAACTTAAAATTTTCTCTTTTGAGCACTGTTAGACTGTAAATATTGTACATTTTAAAGGATATTCTCTGTTTCGACCTGAGGAACTTAAGAATTTAGAAAATTTCTTAATGGAAAAATAATTGCTAAAACTTAGATTCATGCTTTAACTTGACTTTTCTCATAGATCTTGGTTTCTATTGTCTTCACTGCTTTAGTTGCTGTGAACTCTCATTTTTTTCTTTCTAGCTCCATTTCAACTCTACCGGCTTCTTTGCCTCTTAGCAACCACCTCTTTTGTGGATTCTCAGCCTCTTCCCCTACTTCTTCCAAGAATCAGCATGTGCCTCAAGAGGAAAACAGGTATATAGAATGTTGGCCACACCTCAATTAACATTACTTGTTTATGATATTTTGGCTTTTAAAGTCTTGGCTGCCTTGGAAGCTCTGAAATACCTATTTTTTGATTTGTTCCTCTTAGTGGGAGGATTGGTCTGCTGGAAACAGTTTCATCATAACTAGAAGCAGTAGTTAGGTCTACATTTTCTTAGGGCAATCTACCTGACTGCAGCAGAACATGGAAACATTAAGAACTAGAATGTGTCTGACTTGATATGTTGCAAATTCCTTCATTAATAAATATTCATTAGAAACCTACTGAATGTCATCATTGTGATTCTGGGTTCTGTAGCTAATAAAATAGAATGTCAAATGTAGTTCCCAATCTCTAGAATGCTGCATGTGGCTAGAAGTCTAAAACAAGAAAGAAACTGAAGATTAACTATTCGAACTATGAAGCATTACCTGCTAATTAGACTGGATAATGGCACCTCTGCAAAGAACAATTCTTTCAGCTATTACCTTAAACATGGTCGAATTTAGCATTATTAATAGTAGAACAATCTGAAGTTATATGACTCCTGATGTGATGTATAGATGACAGTACCACTTATGAAATATATTTGCCAAATTTTTTAAGAAGAATCTTATCAAACGTTTTGACCTATTTTCCTTTTACAGAAAATTCAAAGCGTAGATGAACGTTTTAAATTATGGCATGGGGCACTAATCAGGTGGATTTACTTGTGGAACATTATTAAAAATCCTTGGCTGAGTATCTTTAAAAAGATTTTTAAAAGTGAGTGTACAGATGTTTAATGCAAAAGCATAAACATTGATTAGATTCTCTGGTTCAACAAAACCAGCTATGTTGTTTGGGAAAATGGCACAAATTTTAATATAGACCTGATGTTAGATTACAGAATCATTTTTAATTTTCATAGATATGAAAATGATGCTGTGACTATGTTGGGGAATATCTTCATTTTTAGGAGGTGTATACTGATATGCTTAGGGATAAAGTGTCATTGTGTCTACAAATTATTTTGGAAAATGTTTACCAAAAATAAAAGAAGGAAAATTCAACTGTTGAATTTGGGTATGGGTACTTATTGAACTCTTCATTTCCATTTTCTATATATTTAAAAATTCTAAGAAAAAACTGGAAAAATATTTTAATGTTAGGCAATGGCTACTACCAGTTAAAGGGAGCCATCAATGTGAGCTGATTAGTGATGACTTTATTGGGGATCAGGAGGCTTTAGTTGGGCTTTCAATACTGGGGCTAATTTAGGTAGATTGAATGAAAGAGGGAGGTTTTGCCTGAAAGGGAAGTAATATAAACAAAAGTCAAGAGATTAAGATGAAAGTGACATGTCACTTTTGACTTGCTTCACTTTATAGTCATTCCTGTGAGCTCTTTGCTAAGGGGGATAAAGCTGGCTCTCTGAAACATTATTTATGATTATATTATAGTGTTATTAATTCTCTGTAAATAAAAGTTTCCATGTTCATTGGGAGAATTTTGGAGGAGTTTGTTTAAATGTCTTACTCTAAGTATTGAGTCATTACACTATTTGCTAGTTCCTTCACCAAAGCTTCTATTTTAAGGATCACCGCATTTCTCTGCTCACAAGTGTGTTTCTTATTGTAGAGTGACATGGGAAAAATGTCCTTTCTATATGTTCATCATTGCTCTGTTATTCCCTGCAAATAACTAAGAATCAGAATGCTACTAATCTGTTAATACAATCAAAGCTTCCAGTTATTATTTCAAGGTCTCATGCCTCACAAAACATGTTGTTTTCTTAGTGAAACTTCTTCATGCTCCTCACTCATTTTGCCTGTGCCCCTCCTGCTTCCTTTCCCACATTCTTCTGTACCCCAGTTACAAATAATCGTAATAATAGTTCTGCACTCTATCTCTTACCTTCTGAATAATAGCAGCACCAAGTTCTTACGCTGTATTTGGCTTTCCATTTTTTGCAATCAGTGACTAGCTGAGCTCCCTTACCCATGAAATTTATTTCTTGATGACAGAAGGAACAAATTCTTGGCATCTGGCTATGCCTACTGTTGCCACCGTGGAGCAGGGAGAAAATCAGTGCTCTGGACAGAGGAAGGGGTTAGGGGTCAGGAGATTGGTGTCCTATTTTTGACTCTGTGCTTGACGTGTGCACATCCTGGTTTAAGGCAGGCAATTGCTCACTGTAAATTTTACCACCTGTAGGAGAAGGAGAATGAAATCCACACTGAAAATATAAGAAGCTCATCTGCCACAAATAGGGTGTCATGAATTTGTAGTGGGATTCCTGTGCTTAACGAAATTGTCCACAGAGGAATACATGGAGACTATCCTTTCTTGGCATGGTATTTCCTATTAAAAGACCACCTAAGTTTTGAAATTGTATGATGAGTAAACACATCCTCACTTCCTATAATCTTCTCCTCCTTATAAGTCAAAGGTCTGGAAAAAGATAGAACACAAGGCTAGGCCCAGTCAGTGACATTCAGTAAACTATGTACTCTTTCTATATGTCACAGTCACTGGGGTAACATTTAATGATTATAAAAAGTAACTAATGAGAATTTCTAGTGACACACATGATAAGACTTGGTGACCAAACTGACAGTCTAATTTTGAGTATTTTTTTTCTCTTTTCAGTGCAAGTGACAGGTTAAATCCTGAGACATCTATTAATACAGAAGAAATGAAGACAATGCAGAAGAACAATACATAATGGCAGTAATAGTGACAATAATTCAGAAAAAGACAAATGTGTTTATCTAGATATCTGTTTTGATGTGCAGATTAATATTTATTTCTTTTTTTACACCAGATGTTATTAGAGTTAGAACATTTGTCTTCGATGGAATTCGTGTATCTGAGTCTCTTTCTCTCTCATGCAGAAAAAGATCTCATGCAGATATTTGGGTTGGACATGTGCTGTTACAGGAGGGTAGATGACTAGTATTAAGCAGGATGATGTTTACTTGATTTTTCATAAAAATGAAAATGATACTTTTTCTAAAGTAGGTAAAGAAAGTAAAATTCCAATTTAAGAAATTCTAAAAGGAAAATGTGGGATAATTTTGGAATAGGGGAAAAAGACCATTTGGTGGTTTCATTTTGGTCAGAAACACAATTGCATAAACCCGCAGAATGTGGCTTCTGCCCCTTTTCTCTCCATCTTCCAGAGAGAGAGGCTATTTCTACCAGAACAAGGGACTCTGAATGTACATGTTCTACTCACATTGAAGTCCCATCTAGGACAGTGATTTAAGGGGGGGCTTAGAACACCAATTAGTGAAATTATTAGTTTTCTAGAGTGGCAGCTTCCATATGCCTGTTCGGCCATATTCACCTCTGCTTTGAGGTGGTAGCTGATGTAAAATAGAATATTCTGATAAAAATCTGAAAATTTGAGAAAGAGAACCAAACGTTTTCATTTATTTAAATATTTGATACATTTATAACCAAATACATGGCTGTTTTTACAGTTTCTCATTTCAAAACAGCACAAGCATTGAACTGGTGTTTGGGCCAGACGAGGGAAACAAAAGATCGGCTCCTTCACTTATTCACTTTTGTGGTTATTCATATATGGTGATTTTGCTCAAATCGGTGGTCACATTTGAGAGAATTATAATTCTTATTTTTTGCCAATTTCATTCTCTCAAATGTTTGGGCCCAAAAAGGAGAGTTGTAACCATCTTTTTCCTTGAAAACAAAATGATAGATTTGTTCCACATGTCCCTTATATTATAATATTGGTAAAAACTAGCAAATTGTACCTCCTTTGTAATTTGAGGATATAAAGTAGACTACTGCCTTGCTTGTCTTCATGATTCAATGGTGGAGTAGAATTTAGGCCGAGGCCTCTGACTTTTCCTACCACTATCTGCTGATTTTCTTGGGAAGGTGTACACTCCAGAAAAACATCGTATAGTTGTACTCAATTGGCATCTAGTGTTTGTGTCAGAATAGCTGTGTTTTCATTGGATATGATAGAGAAAACTCTGCTAGCAATGAAAAGAAATCTAATGCAACGTAAGAATACTTCATTTGGTACAATAATTCTTTCCAGTCCAGTTTTTCTTGATTGTTGCTCATGCATAAAGTTTTGGGTACCGCTTTAAACAGAAAATTCTAGTGTTAAACTAAAATAAATCTACATATCTTTATTCAATATGAATGGTGATATGGCTTCTCTCGCATAAAATAATTTCACAAGCATTGGTTTTATACTGCTAAAACTTGCTTTGAAAGCAAAAAATTGTTCTTTCTTCAGAACACATAAGTACACCCACCAACTCAACCTCCTCATGTACTTTCTCTGTATTTAGCAGCAACCAGTTCCTGGGTGATTCTGACAACAGCTCCAGCCAGGCTTCAATTGGACTTTTGTGGACTATGGCCAACAATCAGTGTACTATCTTAACCATCACACTGAACTTGAACAGTGAAAGTTCATAAACAATGTGCAGCAGGGGCTTGGAGAGATCATTAAACATTTTAAGCATAAGCAATTCAATTTTGTATCCCAGAAATTAGTTGTTTGTACTTCTGACCATCCAAGAAGCAACATTTAATGTATATTAAAACTACAACATTTTTCCCGGAGTTAGTGAAGGGTATGAACTCAAGGCCTGTTGTGGGCAAGATCTGGGAGAGGCAAAACATGACACAGGCCGAGGAGATCAAAGCTTATCATTCAGAGTTAGATACTATACCTGGACTGTCTGTATTCAAACTGGTGAGAACATTGTTTATGGACACAGATCCATAAAATGGACCAAAAAACAAACCAGCCTATGTTTTAAGACCCCAGGTCTTATACTCTTAACTGTATCCGTGAAAACGTAAGGAAAAAAAGTAACAATCTTATTTCCTCCAACAGAGTTTATATTCCTGAAGGAGAGTACAGACTTTTCAATCAGAAATTGGAATATCTTGATTTGATAAAGTTTTTCAAAATAACACTTTCCAGTAGATACTTGGTAAATGGAAATAGGAGGAACTTGTACGACAATTTACTTTTAAGTAAAAACAATAATAAATACCATTTACCCCACAGATTTATAGCGATTGTGTATGTGGGTCTGGCTGTATGTGTATCTATATCAGAATGTTAGTATTGTAAGTGATTATTATTTTCTTTTGTTCCTACTCTTTAGTAGGGTTTGGGTTACTGAGTCAACAAGACCTAGAATTGAGTGCTAGCTCTGCTATCTACTAGCTGTGTGACTTGGATAAAAGTTAACCTTTGTGAGAAACAGTTTCCTCAACTTTACAGTGTTAAGTAATTATCATAGCTACTTCATAAGGTGTTTGTGAGAAGTAATGCAACGACATAAAGTACCGAGGGTATGCAAGTTGTTTGATATATGTTACTTAGCGTTACTGTAGCTTTTCTTTGTATTTTCCATAGTAAGCATGCACTCATTTTGTAAATCAGAAGTCTTGATAAGAATTACTCACTTAAAAAACTCATATGAAAACTCATTTTTGCATTTTCTTGTTTTCTTAATTGAAAATGTCAACCATAGTTGTGGCCTAGTCATTTCAGTAATGAGTGATCAGTTATGACAAATGCATACTCAGTTCTTTATGTCTCCTTTATTTTGACTCTCTTCTAGTTAGATTTTACATTCTTCTTATTCTGTACATATTTATTAATTTTTAAAAGATTTTAACCTATATTAAATTGAGACATGTCCTTTTAGGTATATGCATATATGTAAGTATATATACATGTGTGTGTATATATGTATATCTCTAATCTCAAATCTTCACCAGTTAGATAATGAAAAAAATGCCTTAATATAGGTGAAGAAAATTAAGAATTATCCCATGATTCAAATTCAAGTTAGCAATTACGTTCATTTGATCACATCCCCAGGTTTATACATAAAACTTTCCCACAAAACAGGCTGCTGCATATGTGCTTAAATAGGATCACCATTTGACTGAAATTTGCTGCACAAGAAAAGCCCATTTCACAGTCTATTCACACCTGACTTTATGGTGCTTCACAAAGGAAGGGCAAAACAGTTTAGACATTCACAATACGAACCAACTTGAACCTTGTTTAACATCCAAATCTTCTAAATTTCTTTAAGGCTCAGATAATTCCCACAAAGTCTTGCCTCACTTCCTTCCTGCACTCACCACATGCCCTCTGGGAAATCAAACTATCTACTTAACTGGAAGAAACAAACACCTACTTATTTGTTTCTATAAGATTTCGAGTTCCCACATTTTAGGAAAACTTAAAGAGAGGGTTGAGATTTTTCTCTTAAAAGTAGTAACTCTACCAACAGTACCTAAATGAGATCAATTAGGGTATATATTTAATATTCATTTTCTATATTCTAACACTTGAATTCCAACAAACAAAAGCTTGAAGCATAATGACACAGTTACAAAAGCTAAATGGGAGTACATATTTTGCTTTCAGTGCTCAGTGGAAAAGAGAATGTTAAATAGATACTTTCTAAATAATAATGCTATAATTACACCTTGTCATTGTAGAGTGCTTTCATTTTCACTTATGCCTATATCTGCAGGATTCTATGCTTATTGCTAAATAAAGCAAATTTGCACAGAAGAAAGATATATTTCAATGTAAAACTTTGAAAAATTTTGAAGGCATGAAACGGTGAAATAATTGATCCTATAATATCCAGAATACTTAGGCTAACAATGGAAAGATAAGTAATGTTTAGGAAGTTTGCAGTCAGTACTCCTCCCTGATCTAAATCTCTATGCTTGTTCCCTAACCAGAAGTGAAACTGATTATGGACAGGACAAACCCCAGCAGAACAGCTGTTTGTAAAGCGAATTCACAGCTATATAAATGCAGGGCTTCACCTCCAGCATCGCAAGATCAACCACTGATGAGTGCCATGTTGTCTGCACAAGGATTGGTCCAGCCACAAAAATGTTTTCTTGGCTTTTGGAAATCTTTTCGCCTCATATGGATGCCTTCCCAGAAGTTTCTGTCTATTTGGATCAATGGATACAGTCAATGTTTTAGAAGACAGACAAATCACAGGAAAAAAATGAAATACACAAGCATAAAGATGGTAGAGTAAATAAAGGAAAATTATGTAAAAAGAAGTGAATTTTTTCATTAATATTCCTAATCTGAAAAATAAGTAGATATAAGCATACGTAAATTAGAAAAAATATCATAGGTAACTCCTGGTATCTTAGGTGATACCTGTTAGTCACTTCCGATAGTATCTGTCAGATCTGTATATATATATATATATGCTTTTAGTGAAATTATGGAGGATTATTTTCAAGTATTCCATGGAACTAGCTGCAGAACTTTGTAACTTCAGATGATCCAGGATTCCTCCAACTACATAGTTCTTTGATCATACCTCAAATGTTCAATTTTAATATTTGAAGATTTAATAATGACTGCTACTACAGGGTGACATGTAGTGATCTTTTGCAAAAATATTATTCCCATTTTTAAAAATTAAACTTTTTATTCAAGTATAATATACATAGTAGAGATGCATACAAATAATGTGTACGGTTGGATGGATTCTTTTCTTAATAAGGTAAATGCACAATTAAGATCAGATCAAGAAAAAATCATTACCTGTACCCAAAGGCACCAGTCACTACCACCCTCCAATGTAAATACTATCATGTCTTCTAACGCTATATGTCAGTTATGCCTGATTTTGAAATTTACATAAATGCAATCATATTGTATATACTTTTTTCATGCTGCCTTTTTCTGCTCAACATTAAGTTTGTGAGATTCATTCATTTTCCTTGCTATATGGTGTTCCGTTGTTTGAAAATACTATCATTTATTTATCTATTCTACTTTTGTACCTGTTGATTGTTGCCCCTTTGGTCCTATTATGAATAGTGCTGCTATGAACATTCTTGAAATATTTTTGGTGTACGTATCCATGGAGAGAAAGTGATAGGTCAAAGAAGATGTTGCTGTTCAGCATTAGTAGATAGTTTCAAACTGCTTTGCAAAAGGGTTATACCAATTTACGCTCCCAACAGCAGTATATTAGAATTCTGCTTGTTCCCTATCCTCATTAGCTCCTGATATTACGGTTATTCTGGTGGGTGTGTTGTGGTAACTCATTTTAGTTATAATTGCATTTCCTTGTTGACTAATGTGGTTGAGCACTTTAAAATGTTTAGTAGCCTTTTAGTTATTCTCTCTTGAGCAGTGCCTAATCAACTGGTTTTCCTTTTATTTTATTTTAATTTTTTTGGTGAGGAAGATTGTCCCTAAGCTAATATCTGTGCCCATATTCCTCTATTTTGTATGTGGATGCCACCACAGCATGGCTTGTTGAGTGGTGTGTAGGTCCACACCCAGTGTCTGAACTAGTGAACCCTGGGCCGCTGAAATGAAGTGCAAGAAATTAACCACTGTGCCACCAGGCCAGCCCCAGGTTTTCCACTTTTTAGCTGGGTTTCTACATTTTTAGTGATTTGTAGAAGTTCTTTATGTATTTGGGATATAAATGCACTGTCAGATATCTGTATCTATCTCACTCTTGTTGTCTCTAATATAATTTTCCACTCCTAGATTGCCCATTTGCTATTTTGTTTTTATTGATGAAAAATAAATTATTAATTGTAATATAGTCCAATTTATCATTTTTTTTCTTTATCGTTTATGCTTTTCTGTCTTGTTTCCCAGAGGTTGTGAAGATAGTCTCTGTATTTTCTCTTAAGGAGTTCATTTTCTTATGTTCACACTAGATCTACAATGTTTTTGGAATTGATTTTTGAGTATGATAGGAGATAAAAGGTCAAGATTCACTCTTTTTTGTATGTGTATCTAATTGACTCAGCACCATTTATTTAAAAAATGTAATCTTTTCCTCACTGCATTGCAATGAAGTTTTTGTCATAAATCAACTCAGCGTATGTGTAAGTCTGTTTCTGGACTTTCTATTTTATTGACTGTACTGGTCATTTAGTCTATTATATTGACTATAGAAAACGACTATATTGGTATTTTTGTCTTTTAACCAATATCCGCTGTTTTAATCACTGTAGCTTATAATATGTCTTCATATTTGGTTGTGAATGTCCTCAACATTGCACTTCTTCTTCAAGACCGTCTTGGATATTCTTGTTCCTTTACGTTCTCATATGCATGTCAAAATTGACTTTTCAATTAAAATAAAACCCTTCTGGATTTTGATTGGTATTTATTTTGAGTAGATAGATAGACTTGGGGAAAATTGATATTTTTACAATATTGAGTCAGTACTCCAATCCATGAATATGGTATTTCCTGTTATTATTTTTAAATTTTCTTTACTTATACTCAATAATGTTTTCTATGTTTCAATGTAGCATTAGTGTATGCCTTTCTCTAAATTCAGTCCTAGAGTTGTTATGTTTTTGATGCTATTATAAATGCTATCATTTTCTAAATTTCATTTTCTGTTTGTTGCTAGCATGTATGAAAATAGTTGATTTTGAATATTGATTTTGTGTACAGTGACCTTGATACATTTACTTATGAATACTAATAGTTTCTTTCCATAAGCAAACATGTTATTTGTGATTAATAGCAATTATATATTTTTTCCTTTTCAACCCTTATGTTTTAAAATTTCTTTTTCTTGCCTTATTGTACCAGTTAGGATTTCCAGTCCAATGCTGAACTGAAGTGGTGATAGCAGGTACCCTATTTTTGTTTTCATCTCAGAAGAAGACTCTTCAATCTTTCATATTTCAATGTGATGTTTGCTACAGGTTTATTAGTCATTCCCATTTTTAACATACACTGCCTTGTATAACTCATACTTAGGTCATATATTTTGGTCATCCTCCCTTCTCTTTGTTTCATCTCTATGAGCCAATACTCAGCATCAGGGCCTTTTAACATTTGTTTCTTTAATGTAGATCTAATTTGGCCAAGCAAAATATTACAAGGAAACTGGTTGTCAAAATTAATTAGCTCACTTGCAGTGGAAGAAAAAAATTCTCAGCTTAGCTGTTGATTACTTACTACAAAATAGTATGAACACTCAAAGACACACATACAGACATACACACTTGCCTTCATCACCATTATTTATTCATTAAAAGTTTTTATTACGGAAAATTTTAAACATACTCAAAATAGAATAGTATAATGAACACATATTACTTATAACTGATTATCAATAATTGGTCAATTTTATTTTACCTATATACAACAATGACTTATTTTAAAGCAAATCTCAGATCATATTTTTAAATCCATGAACATCAGCATATATTTCTAAGAAATTAGGATTAAAAAATAATGATGGTAGCACTATCATATCTTAAAATCTTATCATTATTAATCATCTAATACCCATTCAGTATTCAATTTTCCCTCATTGTCCCATAAGTATGTTTTAAAATTTGTTTATTTAATCAAGATCAAAACAAATGGCATTTGATTTATATATCTCTTGTTTGTTTTAATTTAGAATCATTCTCTTTCCTTCTTTATTTTTTATTTTAATTTTTGTGTTTTATTTAATTTATTTTCTGTATTTGGCAGACTGTATCCCTGTGATGTAATTTAGCATGCTCTTCTATTTTTTTATTAACTGTGAACTGGTAGTTATATCTATAGGATCATCTGATTCAGGTTAGAGTTCTTTTGCTATCACCTTTAGGTTGAAGGAATTGATCTGATGTACAAATAAACAGGTCAATGATAAGCAGGCTTCCATTAATGTTTCCTTTTATTGTTGGTGGGAAGATTGAGAATCAGCTTCATCCCCACTGAAATCAGTGACAATATCCAAAACACGACTAAACTGTAGCAGTGACATCTGTGTGCGTCTCCAAACACTTCCTTTTCTGAGGTGGGTATCATTCTTTCTTGAATATTGATGAGTAATGGAGCCTTGGATTTTTCACCCTGGACTGAATCTAAAGAAAATGGGGGAAAAAAAGAATAATGAATTGAATCTATGCCTTTTTTGGTATTATTTGGCCCAATATTCAGTCTAGTCCACTTCTGAATAGTTTGAACTTTGTAGAAGAGAAATTAGGAAGCTCTTTGTTCTCACTAGTATTTTACTAGCATCTCAGGCTAACTCAAGGACTAGTTAGCTTTTCTGATGCTGTTGTCAGAGGAAGAGAATCAGGCAATATTCTCCTTTTTATTCCCTATACCTTTTCGGCTTCCTCCTAACCCCTTCCACCGAGCCTAGATCATAACTGGGTCAGACTCAATGTAACGTTAAGAGAGAGAAATACTAAAAGCAAGCCAGGTGTGTTAAGACAGTGGGCACTCCAAACGGTTTAGGGGTAAGTCTATACCACCTTTTTCTCTTTCTTCACCTGTTTCTCTGTAGATCTGTGGACAGCACTGACATGTTAGGGCAAAAGAAGTTCTGGAGCAAGTACGAACAAATCATCATATATTTTGCATTGTACATGTAATCTACATTGAATAATGTTTTCAAATATCAATAAGATCAGCGAATCTTTGTATTGTTCCACTCAAGTGCATATTTAATGCAACTTTCTTTATCTAAATGTTCATGAATTGAAGAAAATCTATAAGTTTTTGAAAACACTTTGAGTATCTCAAGTTTAAATTTGTCATTACTGTTTGGAAGCATAATTCTTTATTCTTTCAAACAAGGCTATTTGGATAGAAATGCTGGCAAAATCTTAACCATAAATGCATTAATATTGTATATAAATAACCATTTCTATTAAAATTCCACTTCCTTGTTTGGTTGGAGTGAAGAAGAAACTATATTTTAAAAATACCTTTAACCTAATTTCTAATCTTTCACAGTGACCCGGAGACTATAAATTGCACTGACAGCATTCTGTTGACCACTTTATTAAAGCAAAAGCAAAACAAAACCCTCATACTGCCAAGCCACATATCGCTTATTTAAAGTACTAAATGGAGTTCGTGATTTGGGAGTGGCCCCTCTTTACTCAGGTTGAGCGCTGAATATACTGAAATGTGCATGATCGCTAAATGTTGTGTTGCTGGAGCTGTCGTGTAGTCACCACCAGCTGTGAATACCACCTTACAAATCAGGGGGCAAATATTAGGGAAAAGAAAGCTTATTTCTATAGATTCTTACCCATTCATTTTACATTGCTTTTGTGTAGACTTTTGGTTTTTAAAACCTTTACCTTCTGCTTAAATCATCTGCATTTAATTTACTCATTGTCATTATCATTAATTATCATCATTGTATTTATTATTTCCAATATACATATTCTTACAAAGTAATGATGATGTGATTGCACTTTCTGTATTTACTCCCAGGTACTTCAAAATGCACATTTGTCATTTACCACTCGTGTTTCGGGACTTTGTCTTTTATCAAATGAATCAGGTTCTATCTTAGCATTTTCTCAGGATGGGATTGTGGTAAGGTCTTGTGACAGAAACACATTAGAGTGTGTGCTATCTAATACTCTTGCTTTATTTTTCACATTCCCACTCATTAGTTAAAGCATTGTTATTTGGCTTTTCTATTTTAATTAGCAGTTTGACATTGAAAATAACTTTGAGTTGAAGTAATATTCATTTTAAAGGTTTTAGTAAGTTTACATATTTCATTTGTAACCTATGTAGAGAAACTTTGCAGTGACATCCAATTTGTCTTGGCTTTTAAAAACTGTGACATAAAGAAAGGTTACATGTACTAATATATAAATATCATACATTATTGAAATACATGATATATATATAAAACTTTTACTTATTATAATTAAAAGTAAGATATTCTTGTCATCAAATTTAGGGTTACAAATGGGTCCAACACTATACTTAGTTTAATAGGAGATACATAAATGGATATATTCTGGATTTAGATTGTAAAGCAGATATTTTAACATAAATTATTCAAGACAATGGCAAAACTGTCCAAATATATGTGTGTTTTGCAGGTAAAAATAGCATAAAGTAAACTGACTCTACCATGACAAGTAAACACAATTTTGTTGAATGATTTTGAAAGACAATATTTGCAGATATTTGATGTTTATTTTAAGCTGTCAAACCATTTCTGTTTTCAAATAAAATCTTAGGCAGATCCCAATACTTAAAAGAGAGAAAATTTAGAATGGCTCGATTTGAAATGGGATGGATGGCTCAGAGATACAGCTGTTTAAATCCACCTTCCTTTTGGGCTCTAAGGAGCAGACTTTAAAAACCACCTACTAACAGAATTTTGGAAAGTGGCTTAGAGTTCATCAACTTCAGTATTAGCCAAAGGATGTTCCTTGGAACACTACTCTCATTAGATTCTCTCTGAAAACTGGATTCCATGGTCAACACATCTGGGAAACTCCTTATGCATGGTATGTCCTCATTTAGGAGCTACCTAATGCATATTAACAGACTAGTGACTCAGGCATCCCACAGTGAAAAAAACCCCAAAAAACCACTTGATTGGATTTTCAAAAATAAGTTTCCACAAATTATTTAATATTGGAAACTTTATGTTTTTGTCATATTAATATTTTAAATAATTAGTCTACCACAAGACATAATTTTCTGATAAAATAGTCATCCTTTGATTAATTCTACAATTAGATTCAACAATTTCATCTACAATGTCTCAAAAGATAATGATTCAAATTATGGTTGTATAATTTGGAGACAGGAAACTGACTATCACTCTGGGAAAGTAGTTTCATACTGGGAAATTCTAATGGTTAAAAAGATTTTCAAGATAAGATTTTTTGTTTCAATGAAATATTCCAAAGAGTTAGGCAGCTGTAATATATTTTCCCCTAGAAGTCATTTCTGTCACTTATCTGAATGCTCCTCATTCTGCTTCAAATCTCAAATTCATGAATATTCACAGAGATCCTTGGATGAGATATACGCAACCATTTTAATTATGGAAAAGATTCACTAACAACTATTAACTTGAAGACAATTAAAGACAATGATTTGAACGGGGGTCACATATGATTTATTCGTGCCTGGGAATAAATGCTTTGCATTTGAGGTTTCAGACCTGGCATTGGTTGATTTGGAGATACCGATTTTAAGTGACTTTTTGGTGATTGTGCTGAACTTGCAACCATGTGGCAGTAAGCAGACGGTGTAAGGTCTCCCTGAATATCTGCTGTACCTAATTTGCGCTTTTATGCTCTTAAGACCTATGATAGAATATTGAAAAAGTTAATTGCGTGAAGTCCATGTATTCTATCTCAGTAATACTTTCTAAAACCTCTTTGAAATGCATTCGTTTAATTTGTATGCCATTAATTCATCCATTGAACAAAAACTAATAAGTGTCTAACATGTGCTAGCCACTGCTGTTCTCAGAATTGGGGATATAGCAGTGAATAAAACTAAAGCCCTTCCCGGCCCGCTCATCCCTTGCCCCACTTTTTCCGAGCTTACCTTCTGATTGGAGACAGACAGTAAACAAATACATGACAATATAATATTAGGTAGTGGTCTGTGAAGGCATCTCAGAGGAGGTCACATTTGAAATGTGACTCAAATGAAGTAAAAAGTGTTGCAGATAGGGGAAGCAGCTAGGGCAAAGACTCGGAGTTCTTCTGTATTGTTTGAATATTCATAAGAATGCATTCATTACTACTTGCATAGCAAAATGCAGAAAAATCTATGCATCTTATGGAAAAGCTGTACATTATAATGTCTAGACATTTGATATTAAAGGATACTGAAACTGGATAAAAGGCAAACGTTTTTAGGTGTTCAACATGGAAGTATTAGAAATGTTTGAAAAGAAACAAAATGTGTTTTTCCTTCTTCAATTAGTAACACGAATGGGAGAGTTTAATCTTACTGATTTTAATTCTTAACCAAATACAGCCTTATATTAGCAATACATTATATGCAGTTTTAAAAACAAACATCAAATGTATTTCCTATTAAGAGAAATACAAAAGGAAATAAAAGTAAAAACACCCCTTAAAACATATTGGCAAATGCATATCTTAAACAGTACGACCCAAATGTGGGGTAATGACAGTAAGAAAGATGATAAATTAGCAAGGTCAAGTAGATACCTATCAAGTCAATGTCTGACTGCAGCCATATAAATGTGTGCATAAAGACTGCTCAAGTTTATAGCACTTTAACAAAGTATGATAAGCACATACATAGAATATCAGCTATTGCACAGGAGAATTTTCTTATTTTTCCAAAAGATTATTTATTTTTAAGAAAGATTTAACATAGATTTTTTTGAAATACCAGCTCATTTAGGTCATTTAGGAAAAAATTTTAATTTACAAAATTCAATCATTACCAAAATTTTCAGGAACACCTGTTGCATAAGGTGAAGCACAACTACATAAGAATGGATGTACTGTGTGTGTAATACTATCCTTTTGGAATTTAATTGTGACATGTTTAACTGTAACCTGTGGGATACTGGCTGTGGAACTCAAACATTAACATGCAGGAGAAAAAAATCCTATATGGTACTAATACAGAGAATGTAACTTTTAAAAAAGACACATTTATCTCTATGTGTATATCAATAAATGAAAAAAAATAAAATGAATCACTACAGCATTGTTTCCTGATGAACATAAAATCTGTGCTATGTACAATTCACCTGATTAAATTGTGTAGAAGAATATAGATCTGTCTTGTTCAACTCTGTTTACTTTTAGGAATATAAGGACTCAAACATCCTCTCAGCCTCTGCATCTGTCTTCGATATACACAGCTCCCTTTGAAATCAGTGGGATATGAGGGCGTGCAGTGGGGAATGAAAATCTGTGAATCCGGTGGCCATTTTTCAGGTGGAAGATTGGGGGAGCTGCCATCTTAATGATGCCTCTCAGTGGGAGAGCCAGTTTGATGAGGCTGAATAGGCCTGAAAGAATTGACTTCATGATGTAAAGAAACGGGGAATCAGAGAGTCTCGCTGCTTCCAGAAGGAATCTTGAAATACTGAGTGGTATAGACTCTCTTTCAAATTGAATTAATTGAATTCACGTAATTTCTTTTTCCCTTCTTACGAACTCTCACTTTTTGTTTAATCATCACCTAGTATTTGTAATTTCTTAATTTTGAACTCATTCCTTCAATTACTATTGAGACTGACAATAACTACTAGTCTCTTAATTATTCTTTTTGCTATATTTCAGAGCCCAATGCCTAGGTGCTCACATACATCTGAGATGTTCACATATATTTCCTAGTGAATTCAATGGTCCTTTAAGCTGTTTTTGGTAATTTTCTCATCTTAGTAATTAGACATCATGATTAGAATAGCTTTTATATTATATGGAGTTTAAACTTGACTACATTATGAGAGATTTTCTTAAAAAAAAACAGGAATAGGGGCTGGCCCCGTGGCCGAGTGGTTAAGTTCGTGTGCTCCACTGCAGATGGCCCAGTGTTTCGTTGGTTTGAATCCTGGGCATGGACATGGCACTGCTCATCAGACCACGCTGAGGCAGCGTCCCACATGCCACAACTAGAAGGACCCACAACGAAGAATATACAACTATGTACTGGAGGGCTTTGGGGAGAAAAAGGAAAAAAATAAAATCTTTAACAAAAAACCAGGAATAAATATAAATTTTTAAATTATGATGCAAGTTTATCAGAATGATTATTTCTTTTTCCCTGGATATTGCTTGAAATTCTACATGGTCTGAACATTACTTGTTACCCCATAGTGTCAGAAGAAATACACTCTATATTCTTAACATCTTTACCATATTGTTATGATACCTGTGTTATACACATAATATCTATTACTTGAAAGCACAGACTAAGAAATAACAGTTAATAAAGAAGGCCCCTATAAACACAAGATCCATGGAATAAATGTTCTACCTATACATTTTGGACAAATAAATTGACGCAATCTGTCCACATACTGGAGCAAGGAGTAGGCACTCAATTCTGCGAAGTGAATTAGGAAATGAATTGGTCATTTGGTTGGAATCCTTTCGGAGTGGCTGTGTGAGACAATACCAAAAAGTAGGGCAGGAAGAGTTTTGGACACGTTTAGTAATCCTGCCTAAAACCAGCTCTCTCCTTTTACATGGGACCTTACTCAAACCCCAGCAGCCAATTGTAATGCTTATCATAATCATAACGTTAAAGATTTTCAAAGCAGACATTTCCCTCAGCTGTCCTTAGGAGCCTATTTTAAGTGATTAAAATTCAACGCTGTCAAGAAGTTCTTACATTATGTCAACTTAAATTTGTCTTGCAAGTTAAGCCATTTCCTGCTGTAGCCTTGAAGAACAGCTGGTCACCATCTTCTTTATGATCATCTTCCTTAAGCCTGAAGATAACAATAAAATCATCCAATACTGTTTATCCTTTTTCAGCTGAAGTCATCACAATGTATCCATATATTTTTTTATAGATTTTTCATTTTTTCTAATAATACAATTTATTTTCAAGGCCACTAAGCTTTTTGATATCCCAGGGAGATTAGTAGATGGCAGCTACTGTTCCTTTCCATTACAGACAGTTACTTGCCAAAATGATTTCAAATTATGGCTGCCTATCTTTTAATACACTGCCAATGACATAATGTTCCCTAAACAACACAAATATAATTGACATCTGTAATTAACATTAGGTCACACTTTTCTCTCCCACATTAAAAATGTCGTCTTTGAAACATTATTTCACTCGTTATGTTTGTGCCAATATAGATATATCCCAGATATATTAGCAGTGAACCATGCAGTGGGGAAAGCTTAAATCTCCGAATGCCCTTCACACACCGACTATTTTTAAAATCCTTTGAAACATGATGTGAATCACTGCCTAGAATGTGAAAAGTTTATTTTTTTACAGGACATAGTAGGTCTGGGTCTTCATATGCAAATCATGTGAATGAATGGTGAATAGTTGGGCCAGTTATCTGCATATGTTGAAATTGATGCCCTTATCCCCAATTTTTCTACAATTCTTTGATGGCTTGTAGTTAGAATCTATGTAGAGTTGGGTGGCTTATTGAATGAATCTGGTGCATTTGATCGTGTAATTAAGTAATCGAGATAACATAGGGCCTCAGGCTTCAGGTCTCTCTTCAATTATACATTTCTTCAATTATACATTTAGCTTTCAAAAACTATAAACTCATGATAATTATCCAAAATATTCTCTCAGCTTTGCCTAGGGAGCTTGAGTAAGTTTGTCAGATTTACTAGAGTCAACATTCCCTCTAAATCAGAAGGAAGCACACACGATATGTATCATGTTGTTGTGGGTCCTCTGCTAAGGCCAGATAGTCAATTAGTCCTCAGTCTCTTTACATGGCTCGTCTACTAATTCATCATTATATCCCACATGAGTGCTACACCAAATATTGCTGAATAAAGCAGGCAGTGCAGTTTGCCAAACAGGATGTAGACTAAAATCCCGTATTCGTTTAAAAAAAAATAGTGCGTGGGTGTGTTTATGCACAAGAGAAGTCTGGAAGAACACCCACAATATAATTAAAGTGATTATCTCTGAGTGTTGCAATCATGGGTTATTTTTGTTTTCTTCTTTTTGTTTGCATGCTTTTCTAATTTTTCTGCAGGGAACATGTATTACTTATGTAATAGGAAAAAAGCTAATTTTAAACATTTTAAATACTAAATCAGCTAAAAAAAAATATTTAAACCTAGAGTAATCATTCAAATGGTGGTCTAAAATTTCCAGAGTATTTGAGTTAGAGACTATACCTACGAAATAGGCAGGGACCTTGTTTCAAGCATGTTTCTTCAAAGCCTAGCATGCTGGGAGCATTCAACACATTACCCTACAACAAGTATTAACATGTTAACTAGAGAAATTGATTGAAGTTGTAAACCACTCTTTTTTCTTTCCACAAGCAAATATATTCTACTTTACATCATGGTAGCTGGATAATGGACGTTAAGAATTGCCAACCAGGGGAAACGAGCAAAAGGGAGATTTCAAATCCCATGAGAATATTCTGGGGCATTAGTTTCTACAAATAAACATTGAGTTATGTCAGGAATGTTATGCAGCCATAATGCTGTCCATCCTGTATTCCCGGCTTTGGGGCTGAGATCACCAGTTCAACGTTCTGAAATTTCACAGTTGTGAAAAATTTCCTTCTCAAAACAACTTAATTGGAGTTAGTTCTAAATTTTCTTTGGGTAAAGAAATACAAAGGAACTTCATTGAAATAGAGCATTGCAAATGCTAAGATTACACTTAAGCTCATGACATACTAGGTGGAATGTTTCACTGAAAGTGAAGAATCTAATCACAATTTTGGTGGTTTTTTTTCTTCATTCCTTATTAAGCTGAAACTTTTTGATCAGTTTGCTCCATGGTTTTGATCTGGCAAAGAGAGCTTTTGGAAGAAGATTAAATAATGTCTTGCAACAGTGGCGTGATGGAAAAATACTGAAGAGAGTGAGATGATCGGAGTTCTAAATGTGATTCTTATTCATTCTTTCGTTCTTATAGAGACAGCATAATGTAACGGCTAAGAGCATACACCATAGAGACAGGTGACTTGCGTTCATATTCCAGCTTTCACAGGGGCTAGATGTGTGAAAGGGAAGTTGTTTCCACGCTCCAACCCTCAGTCTCTTCATCTATAAAATAGTGAACAATTACAGTTAATAATAACTGCATATGCACATGTAATCATTAAATAAGATAAAATATGTAAAAATCTTAGTGCAATGCCTGATATATAGAAAGTTCTCTACAAATGTTAGCCAAAATTAATTCAATAGATATTTCTGAAGCATCCACTATATGCTGAGAAGTACATTAAATACCAGAAAAACAATTATAAGCATTAAAGGCATGGTGTCTAGACTCACAGAGCTTTTAATCTCACATGGGACAGGAAGAAGCAAGCAATTATGAATCACTGAAATCAAGGTGATTCAGGGTGCTGTGAAGGTACATAGACTAGTCTGGGGAAAATGAATGCAGATAGCAGTGTCTACACTGAGACCAGAGTAGAATGAGTAGGAGTAAAGAAATGAGAGAAGCATATTCCAGGTAGAGGAACGATCAGGCAAAAGTTCCTATTTCAATCAGGATTTGCAGGTAACCCAACTCAGACAGACTAACAAGAGGAGTTTATTAGCTTATGTCACTAAAAAGTCCTGAGGTAAGGATGGTTTCAGATGTAGCTTTGTCAGGGTTTTATTGGATTTCCTTCTAATTCGCTGGCTCTGCTTTCCTCTGCTTTGATTTTGTCCTGATTTTGGATTTCCTCAGGGTAGCAAAATGACTACGTCAGTTTAGGCCTCACAACAAATTAAAAAAGAAAGGGGTTTTTTTTTTTTTTTCTCCAATCATCAAACAGAAATCCTGGGATTCATTAGGATTGATCAACTTAGGTCACGTGCTTACCCCTGAACCAGAAACTGGGACAGGGGAGATGGGGTCACGTTGAATGGTTTGGCCACTCAGAATGTTCTTCTGCACCTGCGATCAACAGCACTGAAAAACTGAGCTGCTATCCATTAGATGAGAGGCAGACTAGATCCTAGGGAGGAAAACAATAGCGCCCACTAGAGGCTAAAGGATGAGAGAGCACGGTACGTTCAAGGAGCTGAACAGCAGCTGAGGAGGCTAGGAATGGGGAGTGGTGGGTTTGGAATAAGACAAGCAAGCAAATACCAGATAACACAGCGCTTTTCAAAATATTTTAAGGAATTTGGACTTCCTCCTGAGATAGTGACAAAAGAGGTTTTAAGCAGGGGAGTAAACAATCATGCTTGTGAAATCTAGTTGAAAGAATGGATCAAAGAAAATTGGGACTGGAGATTGGGGACAGTCCAGGAGACTATTAATTCAAGTATAAAATACTGAGGACTTGAATGGGTGATGGGGATGGAGAAAAGTGAGTGTGAACATTTATTTCAGGAGCAGAATTAGGAGGACTTGGTATTTATTGGTTTGGTGAGATTGAGGGAGAGAGAGGAGTTGAGAATAATGTCCACATTCTTGGCTTGATGGACTCCAGTTGGACAGATGTTCACACCATTCACTGAGATAGGAATATTAGAAGGAAAAATGGGTTTGGAAGTTAAGATAATGGGGTTGCTGTGGAACATCTAAGTGGAAATATCAATACAGGTGTAGAGCACAGGAGGGTTATATGGTCTTGAGATACTGTGAGCACCATGGGGATGATGCTCTAATCTAGGGAGCACGTAGAAAAAGAGAACAAAAAGTCCAAGATGGAAATTGTGGTATATGAGACTGAGAAAGAGGAGCCCACAGAGGTGACTGGGAAAAGATGGCCAAAGAAGGAAAAGAAAGAAACTCAGTGAACCAACAAAAGATAGTATTTCAAAATGGGGAATGGCTAATTATCTAAAGCAATAGAGAGGAGAGTAGTTCCAGGGGAGAGATGGAAATGGAAGCCAGACTGCCGTAGATTGAAGCATCCGTGGTAGGTAAGTAAGTGCACATATAGATTTAGACAATTCTTAATTTGGCCATGAGGGAGTAGCTGACAAGCAGCTGCAGAATTTATTATTATTACTATTCTTTAAGATAAAAGGGTCTTAAATATTTGCGTCATAAGGAGGATTTGTATATGAGGATTTATCTAACTTTTATCTAGCACTTACAGTATGAGGCACTGTTCTTAGTATTTTATATGTATTAACTTTTTTTAATGCTCATAACAACCCTCTGAGATAAGTGCTCTTATTGTTCGCATTTTACAGATGAGGAAACTGAGGCACAGTGGTCAAGTATCTTACCCGAGTCTCCAGTTAGTATGTTGTAGAGCTGTAATGAAACTGATGGCACCTCCAAACAATATTGCTGTGCTTGGGCTAGGTTACCTTTACTTCTCTCTGCTGGATCGAATGAATAGTAGCAGTAAAATGTAGAGCAAAGAAAGTAAACACATTCCTGATGAAGCAGAAGGGGATAAGTTTCAGCTGCAAGTGAGAGGAAAAACTAGGATGATTTTGGCCTAAGGTGAAAGTTTATTTTTCTGTCATCCCAAAGTCCAAGTAAGTAGTCCAGCACTGGAATGGTGCTGCTTTGTGGGGAACCTGTTTTATTTCCATATTGTTGCTTCAGTGCACATGGCTAACATCCTCCAGGTGGAACTCTATCCCTGAGCTAGCCCATATGGTAGCCAACAGTCACAATCACGGTTGAGCACTTGAAATGTGGCTAGTCCAAATTGAAGTATGCTGTAACTATGAAACACATACTGCAATTTGAACACTCAGTGTAACAAAATGTAAAATACTTCATTAATAATTTTTATATTAATTACATGTTGAAGTTATGATAATTTAGACATTGGATTAAATCAGGTGCATTATTAAAAGTAATTTCACGTGTTTCTTTTTACTTCTTAATGTGGCTAGTAGAAAACTGAAAGTTACTTATGCGGCTTGCACTTGTGGCTTGCATTATATTTCTATTGGACATTACTGCTCTAGACTTTACATCTATGTTCTGTACAGCTTTACAACGGGAGAGGGAGAAGGTTACGTCCTCTCCTTTTGAGAATGCTTCCCAGAAGTTACATCCATTTTTGCTTTCATTCTATGACCACATTTAACTGAAGGTATAGAGGAAAACTTTAGTCTTGATTCTGGATGGTCACGTGGCCAGCTACAAATTTGCAATTATGTTAGTTTAGAAGAAGGGGGCAATGGATGTTGGAGGACAATTAGCAGACTCTGATACAGCTACACATCATGGATAGCAGAATTTACCTTAGTCTCAGTGACAGGAGAGACTCTCCTCCATTTGACAGAAGAACCGGAGGGATGACACTACAGCAATTTTTGCAGGTTTCATGTTAAGAAGTTGAGTGAATTTATATCTGGAAGTTGGCTTCCACTTTTTTTCTATGCAGAAGAAATGATGTCATTTGTTGCAAATGTGGGTCAGAGTGAGTCAGATTTAAGCAGTGTGATGGAGCTAAAAAACGCTGTGTTGAGAGCTCAGTTGAGATTAGAGACTATAAATTTATGTTGAAACCAATCTGCACACTTGTGCAATTTTCACTAGCAGTGCTCAGCAGCCCAGGGGTACCTAAAAGAAAATCTGGTAGTAGATGTTGTTCAAAACCGAGTTTTTATTGGGAAATGCAGAGGAAGAAAAAAAGTGGGATGAGGAAGTTAAAGATGTTGACATGAGAGCAGTTCAAGGGATGGTCTATGGAGTCTAAACTGGAAAGCAAAGTATGTGAAGACTAATGCCCGTTGATGGATTGGGATGAAGTGCAGGAGCGGAAGGAGTAGAGGTCCTGAAGAATAGGTGCAGTCACCAAATGAGAGGGCTGAAACAGGGGGACATTGAGGTCAGTAATTGGGTGATGCTTAATTTCGGTTTCCAGAGACAGAATAGGTCGGGGTGATGACAAGGTCCACAGTGAGCCATGAGAATGAGTGACTGAATTAGAGTGGAAGAGAAGGTCTCAGGAGGAGAAGAGGTTAAGAAACTGAGGAGTTAGGGATCAGTGGGGGAATGCGGTTCTTCAGAACTCAGCCTTTTCTAGTTTCAATGACTGTGAAAGGGGAGGATCACATCGGATACTTGTTGGGATCTAATTCTCCGTGACTATCCCTTGTTTCTGTAGGTTTTGCCAGTAAAAACACTAACAACTTTAGCTCTGGATTATCATTTCTAGATGTTTGTAGAGCAAAGCCTTGAAAGATAAAGATACTATCTCCCTCTGGAGTAAAGAGCAGGCATACTTACTGCTCACTATAAAAGGTTATAGTACTCAATTCAGGGTTCCTCTTCTGTACACAAAACCCCGTGTGCACATGTTACCCAGCTCTCTTTAGGTTGCTCTGGGGAATTAGGGCTTGGGGCAGAACACAAATGCTGATAATCTAGCTACTGCCATTGCTGTAAGCTACAAAGTTCTTTGTCACCTGTCTGTGTCTTCTGCCAGCATCCATGAAACTGTGGCAGGTTAATTTCTTAGCTTATATGGAGATTAAAATCTCAGACCTTCACGATTCTTGACAATTATTTCTAAATTTCATTGAGCTGTAACACATTCCATGACCCTTCTTTCTCCATTGGGGCAGTTGGCCTCCTTTCCTTCGTTACCCTTCTACAGACGCATCTTCTTATTTCCATTTCTTATTTTTTTCTTCTCAGTATGACAATATCCTCTTTAAAACTGGTAGATCCTTTGCTATGTGAATCATTGTTAGAAAATGGAATATTCCATTTTTTATTGTTCAGTCCCATGATTGATTGTTCTGGGTTATTTTATCACAAGTATATTTGGTATGAAAATGCTTGCTAAATATTTGAGTACTTTGGCAGCTCCAAAGCTTTACCACCACAATCAGGCGCAACTATAGCAGGTGGACAAAATCAATTGGATCTGTAAATTCTTTAAATAACAGCAAATGGAGCAAATTGAATTTCAAAGTGGAAAAAAAGGTGAACCTGAGAAGCAGTGGTAAGAAGGTCATCAGCAGAATTAGCAAAAAAGTCTGGCAAAGTTACAGTTAGGCAGCCAGTAATACTCTATTGATCAGGCTTTCTCAATCAATGAGGCTGTGCCTAGATTATTGATGCAAAGGTATTAAGCAAAATTTTATTTCAGCCAACTTGTTGGCTCAGATGTCAACTGAAAGTCATTTCCCCAGTCAATCAAATATACAATAAATCTGAGCAGATTTCGCTCTTAAACATTCTTGTGTCCATTTTGCTTTCCAATCATACAATTGCTTTTGAGAGGGTTACAATTAAATTGATATATAAACTAACACATGGGGGAAAGCAGTGCATTTCTACAAAGAAAACAGAACAGCATATTCTTGGGGAAAAAAACAGATGTGAAATATTATTTTCCTTTACTGAAGATAATGTAATTGAAACTATTTGAAATGATGTGTTTTTAATTCCCAGTTTAATTTTGGTAGTCTCAATTTCTATCATCCATCTGTGTTTCATAACAGTCTCTACATATCTGGTACATCTAAAAGTTGAAATTAAAGACAAAGTGTGCTGATAAGACAGGGTATTTTTTCCCTCATTTTCTTTTTTGGGGGCAAGTGGTGGTGCAGCAGGCATTTGATAGAGTACTGACTGATGCTTTCTGAAAAAATATATTTCCCCTTCCTCAGGGTGCCTATTTGGTTGGAAACATAACGTTCTTTTATTTCATTCCTGTCTCAGTCTACACCTTTTCACTGTTTCTAATGTCATCTGACTTCAGATAATACTGATGTCTTTATAATATTAGCCACTTTGTGATATTAACCCTTCTATTATACATCTCTAATTTTGTGACTTTGCTTTTTTTCTTTTACCCCAACCCCCATTGCCACCCTAAAATGATGCCTATTTTCTCTCTTCCAATCCAACACCTATCCCTGTTTTTAGCGCTAATCTCAGGAATATCCATGCACTCTGCCTGTCCCCACTCCACAACTCAGGCCCCCAGGTGACTCTATTCTACAAAGATCTCATCTTTAAAAGAAATCTACAGGGGCTGGCCCAGTGGTGCAGAGATTAAGTTCACACATTCTGTTTCAGAGGCCTGGGGTTCGCAGGTTCGGTTCCCGGGTGCAGACCTATGCACTGCTTGGCAAGCCATGCTCTGGCAGGCATCCCACAAATAAAGTAGAGCGGGATGGACATAGATGTTAGCTCAGGCCCAGTCTTCCTCAGCCAAAAGCATTGGTGCCAGCTGTTAGCTCAGGGCTAATCTTCCTCAAAAAAAAAAAAAAACGAAAACGCAAAAAAATGAAATCTAGAGTGCAAAAACGCATGTCTCAAGCTGACATTGGTTTTACAATCTGTAAAATTTCAGGCTTTATTATATCTATATAAATTTTAGGATATTTAATTGACATTGCAAAACTGTGATTGTGGAAAGCTGTCCTTCCACACACAGTCTGAGGCTCAACCTAAGTTTTACTGTATTATTTTCTAATTGTTTAATGTATCTACCATATGTCTTTTCTTCTTAAATAGATTGTGAATTTCTTATTAGAGACAGGAGATATTTTTCATTTTTTATATTATCTGTAGCACTCCAAACACAGATTGAGACAGTAATGGTGCTTATAAACACTTGTTGATACAGCTTTTCATCATGTAGATGAAAAACCAAGACTGAAATTTTGTTTAAAAATAGTTAAGAGCTGGTAGTTTTGATGTCCCTATGAGCCACTGCCCAAACACCTAGAAAGCTTCTGCATTTTGCCCAATTGACTTTGATCACCTCTTAACCAAATCAAGGCACAGCTAAAACCATAAAAATCCACTTTCACAGCTGATTATGCCTCCTTCTCTTGTTAAGGTAAATAAACACTTAATAAGGAAAGCATTTAACTCAGATTGAAGAAAATTCCTTTCAAAGCTTCATTAAAATAAAAACATGTTTGCAAGATCAAAGGGGTTGTTTTTCTCTTTCTCATTTTACAGGGGAACTGATCAAGAATCAGAAAACAGAAAAACAGATGCCCTAACCAGCTCCTATCAAGTGCTTTCTTCCACCAAAGATGGACCATTTCTAAATTTGCAAAATGAACTTTCTCTGTGTGAATTCTTAATGAACCTTTTAGGAGGAAAATACATTTCCATAAATTAAAAAATAAGATGTCATACCCCAAGCTGATGTTGGTTTTATGTCTTTAAAATGCCATGCCTTACAACATCTACACCTCAGGCTGTCTTCAGTCATACACTGGAATTGAAAGCTGTCACTCATGAGTGTAGAGTGGCTGATAAGATACTGTCATATCAAAGCTTTATTTAATACTGTCACATTTTCCTGTACAACCAAGGTAATATGAAGTATGCTGGTTAGAGACTGTATTCGTGTCCTAGGGCAGCTGTGACAAAGTACGACAAACTGAGTGGCTTAAAATAACAGAAATTTATTTTCTTACAGTCTGGAGGCTAGAAGTTGGAAAGCAAGGTGCCAGCAGGGCCACTCTTCCTCTGAGACTCTGGGTAGAATCCTCTGCCTCTTCGGAGCTTCTGATAGTGGCTGCTGATCCTTGGTGTTCCTTATCTTGCAGCTGCATGACTCCAATCTCTGCCTCTGTTTGTCACAGGGCCCCTCCCTGTCTGTCTCTGTCTTCACGTGGCACTTTCCTCTCCTAAAGACAGCCGTCGTGTTGTATTTGGGCCCATCCTAATGACCTCACTTTAACCTGATTACATCTACAAAGACCCTATTTCCAAGTAGAGTCACGTTCACAGGTATTTGGGGTTAGGACTTTTTGGGGGGGGACACAATTCAACCCATAACAGGGGTGTAGGTGATAAAGGGTTGAACCCTAAGAAATAAGTATGCAAATTTTTCATTTTAAAAGTGTTTTTAAGAAAAAAAATACTTTATTGCTCAGCAATCATAAAATTTTAGCCAGAAATATGATGGGCTTTTTCACTTCTATTGCTGACACCAATACAAACTTCCTATTATTTTTTCTTTTGTTTTTAATTTATTAAACTAATTCTTTGGAAAATCAATTTGGAGGGGCCAAGATTTCCATTTTTAGAATCATTTTGCTTCTGTACCATCTCATCCCTTTAAAAGTTTTTTCTGTACAACAGACTTATTTTTCTATACCATCCATTTAAATGTCCTATATTTTTCAGCATTTATACTCAGTAGCTACTTAGTAGCAAAATTTTAGAGGTAACTATAACAACTTATAATTAAGAATCTCAAAATATTAAAATTTTGACTCCCTGTTGAGGAAACACTTAAATGATTCATACATGTTTTCACATTTCAGCCAAGGTTGGTGAAATGTAGTCTTTGCTTACTTATACCAAAAAATTTTTAGTATAGCAATAATTCTACTTGGTCTCTTCAAGTCTTGTTTTAATACTAACTTTACTTTGTCTTCAGAAGTTGACCTCCATTTTAGTGATTCAGGACAAAGTAAAAATAACCTCAGAAGATAGTTCATGATAAATTAAGTAAATAAATAAATGAGAATTTATAGCTTCTCTTTCCCTGAAACTTAATTTTGTGAGATAAATATTTTGTAGTACTTATAGCATCTCCAATGCAAAAAGGATTAAAAGAATTATCATACAAGTTGTGTCTACATGATCCAACAGATTGAATTTTTTTTTCTGAAGTTGTTTTTAAACTGAGTGGATTGGCTATTTTAGCTCCTTGTGGTCCAGATCAGAATGATCAACTTGAGTTTCAGCAGCAAACAAATACATATTCTATTAATACAATGAAATATTTCAATTTAAATGTCTTTGTAACTACACTGCAAATTTGAGAGAAATGTTTTAAAATTTACACTCACTTCTTAATTTCAAATTTAGTTGCAACGTCACCTATATATTAACATATGTTTCTGCTTAGTCTTTTTGTTATACTTATTGTAAAAAGTAGATATCACCTTAAGCATATAATGTATGGTAAGAAAAATCTAGTTGTATCTGTTTGTGATTAACCATAATGCTTCCACATGTGGTATCTCTCTTTGGATTCAAGCTGTCTACAGTAACTTGATCAGGGGTATAATTACACCCTACTTGAATCAAGAAAGTCAAATAATGTCAAAAACAATCATTTTACTTGTAAATGTTTTGAGAATTAAAAGCTGAAAAAATGCAGATAGCATGATGTTAACATCTCACTGAATCAAGCTGATCTCTTAGTAGAACTTGGAAACTGAAAGGATTGCAAACTGTATGATAAAGTAATACTCTGGGGAAATACAGAGAAGCTCATACGTAAATCTCTATATATTTATTGTCTTTTAGTTAGTGCCTGAACCATCAAGTTCCTAAATTTTCTTAAAATATTGACTGTCATTGGCATTACATCTTCTGATATACTTTCAAATAGTTCATTATTCTCAGAACTGATAAAATAATGGCATTAACCCAAGTATTATCAACCTGAAATCATAATTTCTATAAGATATCTTAATAGTCATATGATACACCCATCATATTTCAAACCAAATAATCCAAGAAATAGAAAAGTCAGATAACTTACCAAGATCACACCTCTAACTTTTGGCAGAACCAAGAACAGAATTTCTAACCTCTAGGACAGAACTCATTTTTTATATACTTCTACAGCTTTTGAAAGTCAATTATCCCGGAAAGAAAACCAGAATGCTGGAAACTTTAGTGGTAGTTTGGTCTACACTATAGGATTAAGCAGGAGGAGGCGCCAAGTCGGACCAAGACTGAGCTGAGTACAGCTACTACCAGAAACCCCAAGTTAATGGAGTCAGCCAGGAAAAGGCAGAGTTAAGTCAAAGCCAACTGGGCTGATGTGGAGCCAAGGAGTGAGGTAAGCATGGGCCATATAATTCGTAGAGTAGATTTTTAGAAAATCAATTAAGATTCTTCTGCCTAGACTTTCTGCTTTTTAATGTGAATGCTTTACCTCTCTCGAATTTGTACATTGGCCAGTTTCAAGCTACCATCTGACGTACATTTTGATCTCTTCAACCAGACCTGCTCTTAGTTCATGGCAGTAGCTGTACTGCTGTAGCAATATAGAGTGTATGTAAGTGTATGTAACTGATTACCACTGTGGAATTCTAAAAACTAAGAATTAGGGAAACTTCTCCTAGTGCAAGTACCGATTTCCTTACACACACTGCATATCACACTGTAAGCACATGCTGTTTCACAGTTTCCCAAATTATGTTTTATTCAGCCTCTATGAAATAAAGAGAGAATAATGTATTTTTTATCTATACATTTAAATAATTTCTATGCCATGCATGTAGTACATTGAAATTTTGTTTCCTTTCCAAAACAAAAGATAAAAAGTGTATCTTGCTTAGGTTATTTCTATATAACAATTAATAACAAAAATTTTTACATTTTAACAATTCTAATTAAACTGATTTAATTAAAACTGATTAGTTTTGCATGCTCACACATAATAAATTTTGATGAAATCTAATACTTTTTTTGGTTTTACTTGTTAGCCACAGAATTACAGGCATTTTAACCATATCTATCCCCCCCTACACCCGTACTTCTCTCTCTCTTTTTCTTTCTCTCTCTGCTGAGTACCCGGGATCAGCTAGATTTTCAGACATAAAGAATTCAGTTTTGGATACTTGACAGAAACTAGCCTCCCAACAATTCTTACCAGGTTAAACTGGGGACAATTTATGACTGAGTGCTGTCTGAGGAGGTTGTTTGTGGATCAACCTAGGTTGTAAGTTGATTCCTCAGCTATAGAGGTCCTGCCCCATTATTTGACATTCTTGATTCAAGCAGTGTGTAATTATAGGCCTAATCAAGTTTCAATAGTCAGCCTTAATAAGAATCAGAAGCTTGAATTTCATTGTCAACCATCATTTAGCTTCATAAGGAACGGAGTGCTGAGAATGATGTGGCCTTCGCGTCTACCTCCCATTAGGAGTGGGTTGGCTGCATTCTGTATCAGCTCAGGTCTTCATTGTACCCCCTCTTTACTGTAGTTGTAAGTAAAATGCAGAGGAGCAAAGTTTGTCTTGTTAAAAGTCTACAGAGATGAAATTATTTTGGGGGAGCTGAAAACATTTACTCTCAGATACCTCCCCAGCCCAATTGGCTAAGGACTACATTTATTGTTATGATCTAAATACAACTGGGGTAGTGAGATGCCCAGAGTTCTCTGGGTTATTTCCATCTCAGCATGGATGGGTTTATCCACCTGTTTCCTGAGATGAGTTTTGATAGAAGATTCGGAAAAGAAGAAGTAGGAAGGTGAGGCCAAGGACGAGACAATTTTTGCCTTCAGCCAGCTTAGGTGCAGTCATTTTATCAAGAAAAATTCTATGATGGGCTCTGGGTACCCAAATATGTGAGCTTTTCTGATTGGACGTGCTGTAAGGAAAACAACTTAGCCGAGAATTTGCCTCTGGGATAAAACTGTAAGTGTCTTCTAAGGAAGGAATATCTGCTAACAGAAATCTCCATTTATCGCAACTATTTACTGACCCTCTGCTGTGCACAGAGCACAGTACTTGCTGTTCCAGAGTTGAAAGGACGGAAGATTTGTTACTCTTTCTAGGATTATTCATCTGTGGTGATAACACTGCTTTTGGAAAGGCAATTGTTTTTATTTCATCTTTTGTCCTCTGACATTCTAAATGATTTTCTTGGTAGCAAAGAATTGTACTATTCTAATTTCGGTGTTTTTCTTCCAAATTTAAAGCTATGCTTCATTATAAAATCTTATGAAAATCTTATCTTTTGCACAACCAAATTATGAGTATAAAGTTATTGTGTCAGAATCATGTTTTGCATGGTATAAACTTTTAGCAATTGTAATGTTATGAACAAGAGATTTATCAACTGCTATAAACCTTCCATTCTTATTTGGTAGGATTGAATAAGGCTTACAAGCACAGAATTTGGAGCCAGACTATATGGGTTCAAATCCCAGTTCTGTCATTTATTTGTAACATGACCTTGGACAAGTTATTTAATCTCTTAGTCCCTCAATTTCTTCATCTGTAAAACGAGAATGATAATGACAATACGTCAATCATAAGGTTCCTTTGAGGATTAAAGAAGTTAACCTTTGTAACACTTAGAACAGTGCCTGGCACATTGAAAGCACTTACATACATGTTGGTTGCATAAATAAACCTGAAGATATTCAATAGTCTGAATTATATTCATTATCTCTTCATATTTTTCTATTAATTTATAGCAGGCCAATTCTGTAACACTTAGGCTTCAAAATAATACTGAATATACCAAATGCTTGGAAACTAATGTTCAATTTAAAGATAATTTGAGAATCAAAAAAATGCGCAGTCAGCCATCTTGCTAACATTTTTAAATTAGACTCCCAATTTGAGAGTTTCCATTTAGAAGCTCCTTTACACCATGCTTAAAAGTGGATGAATGTGATTCTTTTGGAGGAGATCTACACTGCCATATTTAATATGACACTCAGCTGGCACACCATGCTGACTTTGCATGAGATACTGACCACTTCTCCTACTGTTTGTCTGCAGGCTTAATGATTAAAGCATTAAAAAAGGTGATATATGGAATATATGGCGGTTGAATTGATATTGCATCTATTAAAATTAATGTGAAATAGCTTCTAATGTGATAGTATCATAAAAGAGTAAAGTCTGAAGATGTTCTCCTTGCTTGGTAACTCAAAAATATTTAGTTTTTGTTTAAATATCAGCTTTGTAGCTGTGTCAAAGAACTTTATTACTCAACAGAGTTATTCAGTACCTCTCCATTCTGAACGTCAACTACAAGGCAAACATAGAGGTATACATTCAATGCTTGCTTTTTCTTTTTGGTGAGAGAGATTGGCCCTGAGCTAACATCTGTTGCCAATCTTCCTCTTTTCGCTTGAGGAGATTGTCACAGAATTAAAATCTATACCAATCTTCCTCTATTTTGTATATGGGATGCCGCCACAACATGTCTTGATGAGCAGGGTGTAGGTCTGCACCCGGGATCCAAACCCACATACCTCAGGCCGCAGAAGCAGGGCATGCAGACTTAACCACTAGGCCACTGGGCCAATCCCCATTGCTTTCTGAATTGAATAAGAATTGTGAATACATACACCTTAACTTTATTACATTTACTGACATTTAAATTTCTACCTTATCAAATCACATCCAGCACTAAAGAGATCTCTCACAACTTTTCCTTCAAATTGTGTCATATGTTCACAGTGAATCTCAAAAGAACAGCTCAAACAAATTCTCCATTAATTTGTTAGGAAGTTTTGTGTAATCCAAAGGCAAAACCACAAACTTTAGATGGGATACTTCAAGGCCTCAGCTTAACCATAATTTGTTGCATGTCTGACCAAGAATGACTTGACTAACTGCTGAGCTCTTACTGTAAAATGAACATGATGCAACCTGATATCTTCAGGCAGCACAGCTATCAAATAAGAACGATTATCTGGTCAATTCTATATCATATTATATGTCTTAGGAATGACCTTGGTTCCTCAAGATGTTCTAGAGCTCTATGTTTATGTGAGGAATGGGCAATATTATTTGGACAGCATTCATCAACCTAATGGCTTCCACACGAGTCAAAGACTGGGGTACATCAGGAAGGAGAATTAAAATGATTGAACTTATACTGTAAGCCACTGTCAGGCTGAACTGCCCATCAACGATAATTCCTCACAGGGAAAAATGTTGCACTCACTTGAGAAGCAGAGGAAAGGAAGATAAAGCATATAGCAGGATGTCCCTTTGGGATCGGGTTGATTCCAGTAATGTTTATCAATGTTCTGAGTGATGGAAGAGAAAGCATCCTTATTAGATTTTCCAATAACCCAGTTAGGCAGGAAAAAAGAGGAAATTAATTCAAAGGGACTTTGACAAATAAGAAATGGCCTGTCAACACAAGTTCAGAAAAGGGCATGTACAAAACAAGTATTAGGCTCAGACTATCACTAATCTGATAAAAGATGGGAATGGCCAGAATGAGTGGCCAGAACTAGACCTGAGGCTCTTAGGAAGGTGAATAAGAGTCGGTAATGTAGTACTGCCACTGTGAAATATGTGCTTATTGAATATTAGGGCATATGCAATAGTTATGACAGACATTATCTAATGGATGAAAAATAGACCCAATCAGAAAGGTTATAAAAGATCATATGGCCCAAAGAGAGAAGGTTAAAGAGGTGTTTTGCCATCTACTATCTGGCCAGACTAGGTTATTCCATTTTTGCAAACTACCCCATAGGAAATTAACAAATTGTACTCTTAACACCAAAGTCTTTCCATACAGACTTATACATAGGTACAACGGATTCAGAAACAATCGTACTACCCCCAACACCACCATCACTACAAGTGGCTATTACCCGATTTTCAAAATGGCTGGCTTTTTAACTGAAGATGACTAGTGGTTTTTATTTTTCCTCTTTCCAACTGAAAGCTCTTTGGTCCAGTCCAATATTCAGATTCTAACAATGCCCCAAAGAATATATCCCACTGAACAACTGCTGTCTTTGATGTTAGCTTCAAACACTAGAATGTGCTTTTTATTATATCCTGCTTTTCTGTCATAACCCATTATCAACTTATCAGCTATGAATTTAACTAAAACTCTTTGCAACTATCTGTATTTCTAGTGTGTACTATTTTTTGCCGTTAACGGCTTTCATTTATTTAGCACCTGATGTGTCAAAGTATTGCTTTACTTTTATTTCTCCTGAACTTACTGCTTTAAAATCTAAGTTCTGGTTCTAAGATTTCAGTAATTGATAAACAAGTCTATTTTCTCTTTTATAATATTTATCACAAACATTTTTTTTTTTTTGAGGAAGATTATCCCTGAGCTAACATCTGCCACCAATCCTCCTCTTTTTGCTGAGGAAGACTTGCCCTGAGCTAACATCCGTGCCCATCTTCCTCTACTTTATATGTGGGACGCTTACCACAGCATGGCTTGCCAAGCGGTGCCCTGTCCGCACCCGGGTTCCGAACTGGTGAACCACGGGCTGCCGAGAAGTGGAACGCGTGAACCTAACCACTGCACCACTGGGCCGACCCCTATCACACACATTTTTGACATTTCTTTTTCTAGATGTCAGAAATCTATTTTTTGCAGTAGATCCTTTCATATCTCAACCTCTTGGTTATTTTATCTCATTTCCTTATGCATCTTGGCGTATGGTAACTGTTGATTCAAATAACTTGTTTCCTCTTGGGTTTGCTTCCATTCAGAAATTAATCTGTCAGGACAGGTGAAGCAATGTGGTGGCACAATGCGTTTAATTCATTATATACACAGAAACATCCCAGTTAGTGGATATGTTACATGCTTGCGGTACCTAAAAAGCACAAGATTACACATACTTAGTACAGTCTCTTATCTACAATTCAAGACCATCACTCTGTGGTTTCATCATTGCTCACTGTATAAACCCTTCCCTAACTTCTCCCTGGATCTTCCTTCAAGCAGGAACTAGCTTTCATTTGAACACATCTTACCCCACCTCTGATTGCTGGTTGCCTGATTTGCATGTGTTTTTTTTTTCCTTATAACATCATTAACATAAGAACAGAGGCATATAGTTAGTGCACCAAGAGTGGGGCCCTTGCAGCTAACCTCTCAATAGCATGTACTCTACTAATCCATTTTGATAAACTCCAACTATGTTCTTATTTGCTATCACTTTTGCAGGACCAAGAATGCACACATTACTCAGTCTCCAGATCGTGTCTGTTCTCCGCATTGTCTTAAAAATCTTTATGCCCTTTGCAGATTCAAGGATCTGATGAATTCCAGTTATATCAACTAATCCTAAAATATCTATCTTCTTCAATAAAATATATTACGTAATACTGACTCCCTCCTCACACGTCTTTTTGAGTTTTTTAACTTTAAAAAGAAGCATATATTATAGCACACATTCCCTTTCTGATTAATAGTGCATGCAATATTCCTGGGATGAATATACCATTGTTCTCTGCATATTGTAATATTGTTTAAGGCACAAACCCCTTTTTTTCGCGTAATCTAGTTCTAGTGAAGATTAGCTTAATGTTTCGTATTTAGTTTCCACTATATATTATAGTGTCTAACATTTTTCTGTAGGAGAAAACTGTGTTATTTTTAGAGAAATGCTTACAATGACTTCAAAGCCCTTTTACTGGGGATTACCTGAGAGATCAGAACCAACTTTTTAGAAGTATTTTTGAAATAATGTTTTCCTAGGTACTCTGGTCCACATTTCAAGTCACCTACCTGTTTTGTTTCAGCTCCTTGATTTGTCTACCCATCTATCCATGTATCACTCTGCCTTTCATTTATTGAGAGCTTCAGACATGGTGTTTGGTGCTAGTCATTCAGCAATGAAAGATGGCATTTTTGTCCTCAAGGAGTTTATAATTCAATAGAAAAGTTTATTCAAATTTTGAAACACTTCTAGTTTGTTTCCGTTGGCTTGATATTTTACTACTCAGAAAAGCTTAGAGTTAAATGCAATCTCAGAGGTATAATTATTACTATATCATTTAGATCATTTATTTAAAAATGTCAAATAGATCCAGTCTCAGCATATGCTCCTAGTTGAAAGTATTCTATCTATAAAAATTACCATTTATCCATAATCTTCGTGCTTAATTTCTAAATTAGTGATTTATCCATGATAGAATGGTCCTTTGATTATATAGTGAGTCTGTTTTCTAGAATAAGAGCATTGAGTAGGAAACTTCCTTCTTTCCTTTCTTCCTCCTTCCTTCCCTCCTATTTTCCTCCTTTCTCTCTCATTAACTCTTTTATTTATATAGCTCACAGGTCTCAATCACATATTTGTCACTGAATTTTAAATACGTATTTTTTAAATGGATAAACTTTATGAATGTCTAAATTGATCAAATGCAGTTATTTCTCATTTATGCAGTTATTTATCCATCCCCATCCCTCACTCAAAAAATGAAAAGCCTCTCACAGATTTTGCAGGGGTGATTTTTCTTCACAGAAATCTTGTAGCTTTTCCCAAGGGATCAGTCTTTAATTGATCACTGTTCTTCTCTTTTTCGCAGCTTCCATAGAACACTGAATTCTTGTGGAAGGAATCACTGATAATTATTGACTCCTCTGACCCCTTGGCTCTTTCTTCTTCTAGGGTATATATTTTGGACAACAATGTAAAATTTTACTCCTAGCTCGTTTGTAGCTGTTGCACGCATCCTCTCATCCCCTGTAATTTATATGCATTATATTGTGATTGGATCTAGAGCAAGATTCAGCAACTTTGCTAAAGTAGCATCTCAAATTTCTATCTCTCTCTCTCTTTCTCACTCTCTCACACACACACAGAGACACATACACACACAGAGACACCCACATCTACAAGATCCAGTGGTGAGAATATCGAAACCAATGGCAACTGAAGTGTTTTTTGGATGTTTGGGGGAAGATGTTTCCAGGAGACCAGAGTATATAATCACAGATAACATGTAGATGTACATAAGCTCTGTCTTCTCTTATTCCCCAATGCCAAAGCCCCTTAATAAAGTTAAGTGTTATCTGACAAGCTTGTCCCTAGAACCCCTATAAACAAATACCCTAGTTATCATTTTACTTATTATTAAGAATTGGTAGTAGAACACCAGGTTGAGAGAAAGGAGCATTAGAAGAGGAAAGGATTCCTAAAATGATAGGGGGTAGGTGACTTTCAAAATTTCACCTACTCCAATACCAAATTTGGGAATAATTATCCAAAATATATCAGCGTGAAGACATGCTGCATCTATCTCTATTTAATTTAATAGATACTCCTTTCTATTTCAATAAACAATTTTATGATGAGAATTTCAATAATTTTCTTTGCTATGAAATGCTCCTCTAGTCACATTTTAGCCATTCAACAGCCAAGTGTAAATAACTAAAGCAGTCCATTTTTCTACATACAGATGGATTTCTGAGAATTCTCAGGCTCCTTGGTAAGGAAGCTGAGGGTTCCAGATACCAAGAAGGCCAAGTGTAGAATGATGCATAGCTGTACTTCTCAGCCAAGAAGGCCTGATCATAGCAGTCATGTCTGTATAACAGAGACATCCCTAGTCCAACCCAGAGAATGCTTGGAGATATTGAACACGGTGCATGAGACTTTTGGAGGAGCCCATAGCAGAACCAATACAGCTTACTCTTGGATCAAGGATCACCCCAGCTAGTCCAAAGAATAATTGTACTACTTACAAATGTTCAAACACCCTTTAGGCATAATTTTTTTTATTCCCTCTTATCTTTACATCCACTAATGTGACACTCTCTAGGAGATGTTGGAGTCCTCATCAGGATGGCTCACTTCATTTCTGCAATGGTGTCCTGTTTCTCAGGTTGTCGTACCACTTTGAAGGCATCCAGCTTTCTATATATTGCTGTTTTAAGGAATCTCTTCAGGCCCATGCTTCCAACCCTCTTCCTCATCTTGCCTGAACTCTATTTTTTATTAAATTCCTTTATGTTATATTATTTATATGTTGTTTTCTTGTAGACTTCACCCTTAGGACTACACCTGTTGATGACACTCAGATATGTATATTTTCATACCTGTTCTCACTACACTAAAATTCTTGATAATCTCATCTTGGGGTCCTGTGAAAGTTATTGGAATATTTTATTGTTCTTCTCTCTGAATTAATTTTACCTGTGATTTTTTTAAATACTTGAGTTTAAAATTTTTAAGCTATCAAATCTATCACTCTCATCCTGGTCTTTCATCTACTAAATTTGAGTCCTGAAAGACTTGACAAATATATTTTTTTCTAATTTTTTATATAAGTTGCCACTATCAGGAACTAGGAAGGTGACATTTCTAGAGCTATTAGAAGGTTAGTAGCCAAGTAGTATGAACAGCATTATGTCAATAAATTCCATCAATTAGGTGAAGTAGACAAATTCCTTAAAAGACACAACTTATCAAAGCTCATTCAAGAAGAAATCGAATAGCCCTATATGTACTAGAGAAATTGAATTTATAGTGAAAAAAATCCCCCAAACTGTCCCAAAAAGAAATCTTCAAATAATACTAATTCTGCACAAACTCTTTCAGAACAATAGAAAAGGTTGAAATACTTTTTGACTCCTTTAAGAACACAGAATTATCCAGGTACCAAAAAAAGACAGAAATTACCAGAAAATAAAATTACAGACATTATGCCTCATAAACATAAGTAAAAAACTTTTCAGTGAAATTTTAGCAAACTGAATCCAATAAAAAATAAAAGGGAAACTATATCAAGACCAACTGAGGTTTATCCCAGCCATGCAAGATTGGTTTAATATTCAAAATTCATTCAATGTAATGTACCATATTAACAGACTATAAAAGAAAAATATACAATTATCTCAATAGATATAGAAAAATCATTTGGACGAGAAGTTCAACATTCATTCCTGATAAAAATTCTCAGTAAACTCCATATAAAATAAAGCCTCCTTAATCTGATTAAGAGGAGCTTGGAAAAACCTACAGTTAACAATCATACTTAACGGTAAAAGAACACTTTCCTCCTAAAATCTGGGATAAGACAAAGTTGTCTTCTCTCAACACATCCATTCCATGTTCCAGTAGGCCCCTAGCCAGTGCAATAAGGCAAGAACAAGAAATAAAAGGCATACAAATTAGAAAGGAAGAATTGAAGTGTGTTTGTAGACAACATAATCATTTACGTAGAATATTCAATGGAATCTATAGAAAAGTTACAAGAATTAATATGATTTAAACAAGTCTGCAGGATACAAAACTAATATACAAAAATCACTTTTCGCTAAATGCTAACAATGGACAGAAATTGAAATTAAAAATCAATGCCATTTTAAATAACATCCAAATATTAAATAATGAGGGATGAGCCTGAGATAAAATGTACTATTTGGTAGGGATCGTTTTCCTTTTCTTCCTGTCTTTTTGCCATAACTGTTTAATGAATGAATGCAAAAGTAACCAAGTTCTGAGAGAAAATTAGAGAAAGCTGATATAAAAAATGCGCTTACAGGATTGGCTGGAAGAGACAGAGCTCACTGTCTGAAGCAATGGGGAAAGAAAGGGGAGGATGGTGTGGCAGGAAATTAGGAAGTTCCATCACTGAAAATTTTCAGTGAAATGAGAAGTAAAATCAATGGCTGAAAGAAAAGAAAGTAGAAATTGGATCAGCAATTTCACAAGAGTGATGCAGGACAATGAAAGAGACTGCTGGTTAAATAAAAGAACTGAATCAGGAACTGCAGATCCAGAAAAGACATCAACCTTAACAGTTATTCTCCTTTTACCTTCCCTCCATCTCAACCACACCCCAGGAAGACTAGATGTGGCAGCAGAAATGATGGATTATTGGAACATTCTGAGTTCAAGTTTAGTAGGGTAGTGCAGAAGGAGAACAAGCCTGCTAGGCTGCTGTAGAGAGTTGTTGAAGATATCAACAGTGGGATCCTGACTCTGTTGAGAAGTGCAGCCAAGAGGATGCTGACAGTCTGGGACAAATGAAAGAACTGAGAGACGGGAGGTTGCTATGAGGTAGAAAATCAGGGATTATGGGAATGGGAGAGTAAGGAGGCTGGAAGAATAGAAAGTTGTGTTTTGAAAATAAGCAAGAGATTAAGATTTTAAGGATATTGCAGTTTGAGACAATGATAAAATCCAGGAAGTGTCTGTCTGAGTGAAATGCATCGATTAAGTGTAGATAAAATATAGTGTAGTACTGGATGAAATGTAGAGTAAGATGGATGACCTATATGTACGTTGAAATCTCCTAGGATCACGGCTGGATGTAGGATATAGGGGAAGATTTTGAGTTATATTTCCATGTCTTAATTCAGGGGTTCTCAAAATAAGGCCTGTGGATTCTCAAGATGCTTGTCAGATATTCTATGGGTGAAAACTAATTTCATAATAATGCTAAATGTTATTTTCCTCTTTCACCCTGTTGACATTTGCACTGATGGTACAAAAACAGTTGTGAACATAGCTAATATCATATTTAATGTTGAGAGACTGAACGCTTTCCCCCTAAAATCAGCAACAATAAAAGATGTCTGCTCTTACCATTTCTGTTCAACATTATACTGGAGGTCCTAGCCAGGACAATTAGGCAAGAAATAGAAATGAAAATCGTCGATTGGAAAGGAAGAAGTAAAACTCTATGTGCAGTTGATGTGATCTTTTATATAGAAAACCCTAAGGAATCCACAAAAGAACTATCAGAGGTAGAGAACAAGCTAAGCAACATTTCAGGATAGAATATTAATATACAAAAATTAATTGTATTTATATATTCTAGTAATGAACAAGCCAGAAATGAAATTAAGAAAACGATTTCATTTATAATAGCATCAAGAAGAATAAAACACCAGGGAATAAATTTAACAAAAGAAGTGTAACACTTATACACTGAAGACAATAAAACACTTTTGAAAGAAATTAGAGAGTGAAATAAATGCAGAGATATCCCATGTTCATGGATCAGAAGACTTAATATTTTTAACATGGTGACACTCCCCAAATTGTTCTACAGATTCAATGCAATCTCTATCAAAGCTCCAGCTGCCTTTCCTTTGTTTAAATTCAGACAATTGATCCTCAAATTCACATGGAGATACAAGGGATCCTGAATAGCCAAAACAATCCTGAAAAGAAAAATCAAAATGAAGGGACTCATACTTTCTGATTTTAATACTTAAAAAGCTACAGTAACCAATATAGTACGGTACTGGCACAAGAATAGACATATAGATGAATGAAACAGAATAGAGCGCCCATAAAGAAATTCTTACATTTATGTTCAATTGATTTTTGAAAAGCATACTAGCACAATTGAACAGGAAAATAATAGTCTTTCCAACAAATGGCATTGGGACAACTGGATATCCACATGCAAAAGAGTTGGACTTCCCTTTCTCACCATAAATAAAAATTATCTCAAACTAGATTATAGACCTAAATGTAAGAGCTAAAAATATAAGATTCTGAGAAGAAAACAAAAGAATAAATCTTTGTGACCTTAGATTAAGCAATGGCTTCTCAGATAAGACAACGAAAGCATAAATGACAAAAGTAAAAATAGATCAAATGGACTTCATCAATTTAAAAACTTTTGTGCCTCAATGATATCATTATGAAAGTGAAAAGACATCCCACAGAATGAGAGAAAATATTTGCAAATCATAGATCTCGTAGGGTTTGGTATCCAGAATAGTCTTACAAGTCAGTAATAAAAAGACAATCTAGTTAAAAACTGGGCAAAGGACCCTAGTAGACATTTTTCCAAGGAAGATACACAAATGGCCAGTAATCACATCAAAAGATGCTCAACATCATTAGTCATCCTTGGGATGCAAACCAAACTCACAGTGAGATGCCACTTGATACCCATTAGAATGGAAATAATCAAAAAGAAAGGTATTGAAAACTGTTAGCCAGAATTTGGAGAAATTGTACACTTAGTACATTGCTGCTTGAAGTATAAAATGGTGCACTTTGGAAAACAGTCTGGCAAATCCTCAAATGATTAAACATGGAGTCACCATGTAACTCAGCAATTCCATTCCTGGGTATATATCCAAGAGAATGAAAACATGTCTACGCAAAAATTCGTACATCAAAGTTTGTAGCAGAATTATTCACAGTAGCCAAAAAGTGAAGCAACACAAATGTCTATCAACTGATGAAAGGATAAATAAAATGGCATATATCCATGCAATGGAATATTATTTGGCAACAAAATTATTTGGCAAAAATATTATTTGAAAATAATACATACCACAACATGGATGAATCCTGAAAACATTAAGAGAAAGAAGCCAGACACAAGAAAATCACATATTGTATGATTCTGTTTATATGAAATGCCCGTAATAGACAAATCTAAACAGAAGGAAAGTAAAATAGTGGTTTCCAGGGGCTAGAGAGGAGCAGATCATGGAAAGTGTCTGTTAACGAGTGTGGGGCTTCTTATGGGGTAATGAAAAATTTCCAGAATTTGATAGTGGTGATGGCAGCATAACTTCGTGAACATATTAAAAACTGCTATCCTGTACATTTTATAAACGTCAGTTTGACGGAATGTGAATTACATCTCAATAAAATTATTATTAGAAAAAAATAAGCAGCAACATTGATGAGTCTCCTGCTGGCACCTGAGCACGAATCAAGGCTGTCACCCTCATCTCTCTATGTACTCGTAGTCGTTGTGTTCTCTATGCCACCCACTCACGGTAAGAAAAAAAGCAAGTTAGTTTCACTTAACAGCGTCTTTGACGAAGCATGAAAAATTGTTACTTTTACTAGAGTAGACATATTTTTCATATTCTGTTTGACAAATGGGAAGGCTGCATAAAGTGCTTCTCCTGAACAGTGACGTGGGATGGTTGTCTCTAGGAAATGTACTCCTGAGCTGGTTTGAGCTGCAAGCTGAACTAGCCACTTTTTCATGGAACATAATTTTTACTTTAAAAAAAGATTGACAGACAAACTATGGTCATTCAAATTGGGATATTTTCTCAAAAATTAATGAATTGAGGCTGTCTCTTCAAGGAAAACAATTGACGGTATTTGTTGTCAAGGATGAAATTGGAGATTTCAAGTGAAAATAAGAATTTTTGGAAACTTGTATCCTCTACGGTAAGCTTAATGACTTGCCAATACCTAGAAGACTTTCCTAATGAGATTGGTGGTGATAATGAATGTGGTTTTTTGATTCTGTAAAATGAAATGTACCACTGGAAAATTTACGTTAGCCATCGAACCAATGTTTTTCAAATGACTAATGCAGGGTTTTAGAAATCTTACATTCATAAAACATTCGTTCAAAGCACAAGAAAGATCAATGCATTTTAAAGCAATGGAGCATAAGATATTGTTTCAGATTTCACACTGCAACTAACCTTTAAGAAACTATTCTCTGTCAATTTTGGTGAGATATCAAAAAAGAACATCCAGAATCATCTGAGAAGGCTACTAAAATGCTCCTCCATTTTCCAGCGATATATCTATGTGTGGCCAGATTTTATTCACAAATTCAACTAAAATGACGTATTTTCAATAGAGTAGATGAAGATACAGATTTGAGTTTCCAACTGTTTTCTATTAAGCCAGATGTTAAAGAGATTTGTAAAAATGTAAATATTGTCACTCTTTTCACTATTTTTTGTTTTGGAAATATATTTGTTTTTCAGAAAAATATGTTGCTTATTCTAACGTGAACTGGGTTCATTATACCTTTTTCCAATTAATTAATAAAGAAAAGAGTTTAAAATTATCTGTTTTAATTTCAAATACAGTAAATCTCAGTAGATATAATCCACATTAAAAAAAACTCTTTGCAGTCCTCTATGATTCTTAAGACTTTAAAAGAATCCTAATACCAAAAAATTTGAGAACCACTGCCTTAAATAATGTAGAGGAGGTATCTAGAGTTGAAAAAATAAGAACATTTTAATATGTTGGATACTTTAAACATCAAAAAAAGGCTTTATGTATTAGAGTGAAAAAAATGTATTTGACAGACACTTCGTTGTGCATATACTATTCCAAGCACTATTCTAAGAGCTTTACTAATATTAACTCATCTAATCCTCTGCATAGTTTTATGAAATAGATACTATTACATCCTTTTTTTGCAGATGAGGATACTGAGGCATGAGAGGTTAAGTCAGCGGCTCAAAGTCACACAGCTGGTAAGTATCGGAGGCATATTTGAACGGAAGCAATTGGGCTTCATAATTTGTGCTGTCTTATTTTAAGTGGTAAGATGTGGCTCCGAGAGGTGCTGACCACGGCGTCCGTGCTACAGGGCACAGTTACTGCTCTCTGTGGGCTCCTAGGTCTTCAGAACCTTTCTAGGTGTCTGTCACACTTTCTCTCATTCATCTACAAAACACGTTGCGAAACTGATCGTCTACTTTCATTTGGCAAATGAGAAAATTGAGACTTAGATACATTCAGTAGCTTGCTCAAAGTAACAGCTATTTAAGTACCAGCTGACCGAGTTGAGGGTTCAGCACTCTGTTTAATTTCTAAACTGTATCTTAGCATTTTTCTTTACAGCTCTAAAGATAGCTGCTCCCAGGACTCTACAAGAAAATAGCTTTAAAACAAATCTCAAAACACTAGTATTCTAAACATCCCTCAATTACCAGGAAATCACTACTATTATATATAAATGAATAATTTTCTATGGGCCATGTATAATAAAATGAAATCTATCCATCTATCTACCTATCTATCTATCTATCATCTGTCTACCATCTATTTGTCTATCTTTCTCTGCATGTGTAAAAAAGAAACTTACAAGATGTATATGGTTTTGGCAAAATTTAGAATTAGGACTTGTAATGTTATGAAATATGAATAAGTAATATTGAATATGAAATATGTAATATTATGAAATGGTGATTTCATAATATTAGTAATAAATAATATTTATTTAGTATTAAGTGCCAAATATTAAATACTTTTCAAATATTATCTCATTTAATTTCTCCAACAACTCTGTGAAGAATCTATTATTATCCCTACTTTGTAGATGAAGAAACTGAGGCTCAGAAAGAGTCAAATAACTTACCTTAAACACGTAGCTAGAAAGTAGCAAAATCATGAAACACAAATTTGACTGATGGCAAGACCCTCATTATGCTGTTGCAGAAAATGTGAAATAAAGTGAATCTTTTATCTTTTTCCAGTTTTAAAATTCTCTAATTCTATTTTCTGATTTCTTTAAAGGCTTACTATAATTTATCAATAATGTTAATAATATGGACTCATTCTGTGCTACCAAAATGTGCGTGAGGACAAATGCTAGAGCCATTGGAAAGAGTTTTAGGGTTAAAACAACCTTCCTGTTCGAGTTATAACTTTTGGATTTATACTTAACTTTTTTCCCCTCTCAAAATGAGCTAAAGGTAACATTGTTTTATAATTAATCGTTAACTTTCATTTTTTACTAGCACAATCTTGTTTCTGTAAACTGAACACAATGTGAAATAGTTTTTCTGTCCTTTTACACTGTTGTTTTTCAATCATACTGCATTTATTTGGCCTCAGTTTTAGTGATATTTCCTATTTTACAAGAATATCATTTAGAAAAATCTCAATTACCCTAGCAAAGGCAAAAGAATAAACAAAATAAAAGCTAATTTCTATGTACTGGTTCATTTGGGGAGTGCCCTTCCTAAAAATAATGCCTCAAATCATTAAAAAGTTTTCTTTTATTTGCTACTTTGGAATTATCATTTTTAATATCCAGTTTTCTTTTGTATGCCGACCTCTGTTTGTGTCTGTTTTAACTTAATTTTTACCAGGTTTCATTGCCATTTCAGCATCATTTGCACATTAGAAGACATTGGACATACTGAGGCCAGCCATTACCAATAAATCAGAGTTTCTCATTAAGAGCTAATGAGCTCTTATGTGGTCCCTCTGATTATTACCCCTATTCTATTTGAAAAAAACATTTCATCTTTTTTATTCCCTTTCCCAATCTTACCTTTCAGGGCATGAGTGGTTTTAAGAAACAGTAGTGAGATACGCCGACCACAGCTCCAACCTTGCCTCCTTTCACTCTCTGCTGAGAGAAGGGGGCAGTACTATATTTCAGGTTAATAAGAATGTTGCCTCTTAACTGATTGAGAGATAAGACTGAATCCCTGCTCTGCCATTTATTTGCCCAGGTAATATTGCATATTTTAAGAAGGCTAGCCATGCCTCAGTCTCCTCCTCTCTAAATGAGGATAATACCTGCACTGTTGGTTTATAATCAGGATTAAATTAGATAATAAATGCAAAGTACTCAGCACACAGCCTGGCATGCAACAAGTGCTCAGTGCATGGTAGTTACGATGGGAGGAATGAATTGGTCCTTAGGCATCTGTGCCTTCACCTCTTCTAGATTTCCTCTCCACTTGGCAGCATCTAAAGCAAGAGCCATCTCCATGAATGGAGAAGAAAAAACAAGATTTTTCTCCCAAATATGTAAAGACTTTGCCTTTTTTGGGAGGGAGAAGTAGTTAGGGACAGCAGTAAATTTAAAATTTAAAGGAAGAGAAATATGATAATATTTCATGAAAGTGATCATGGAAAATGAAACAGCCAGAGATGTAATATACTCTTTCCAACTCTGGAATTGGGTAGTGAGAAAAGAAGTAACTTCATTAATTAGTCAATAGATGCATTAAACACTATATAAATTGATCAAATAGCAATCTATAGTAATATCCTCAGACAGATAAGAGAAAGTATTGAACTCATTATAGAAGAACATAATGTAATTTTTTACAAAAAGAATATTCAGAAAATCAATGAAAGGGTTTGGAAATTATTGATAGAAAAGAAATTTTACCCACAACTAGAAGGACCTGCAACTAAGATATACAACTGTGTACAGAGGGGGTTTGGGGAGATAAAGCAGGAAAAAAAAAATATTGGGAGCAGTTGTTAGCCCAGGTGCCAATCTTTAAAAAAAAAAAAAAAAAGAAAAATTTTAAAGAGACAATAATATAGTGTTAACATACAAAAGAAAACAATAAAAAGGATAATTAAAAAGTCAGACGGCAAAGTTGAAGAAATATCTTAATAGAAGGAAAATAGTAAAAACAAGATAGGAAAATTAAATAATTTTATGAGTTCCAAGTTCTAACAAATATAGAGTTCCAGAAAGAGCGAACACAGAAAATGGAAGACAGGACATTGCCAAAGAAATCATAAGAGAAAATTTCCTGGAAATGAAGGATTTGAGTTTCTAGAATATCCCTGATAATCAGGAACTTAGTTGAATGGAAATTGCTGAAGCCCAGGTCAGTTATCACCAGTCTCTATTTTCCAATTTACAAAATTGTGTTGTTAATCTCACATCTTTGGTCATTTCTTCTGCTCTTGTAGCTTTCACACAGGTACGAGATAATGTCCTTCTTATTTAATTGGAATTTTCTCAGTGTTTAAAAAAATCTCCATAACTAGTAGTAGAGAGCTAGATCCATAGTAAGAACTCGTCTCATGCTTGCTGAATAAACGAACAATTTTGGGGATGAGCAGGAACATGAGAATCAGACCAAACCGTATACTGTGTCCACTTCTTCAAACTTGCTAACATTATTAATTTGGGCATACTACTTGTTATCTCTGAGCTTTAATCTCCTCATCTGTAAAGTGATGTTAATAATAAATTACTGAGATGTTATTTGAATATAAATGAAGCAGTATTCATAAATTAGCAATCATAGTGCCTGGAACCTGGTAGATAGCTAATAAATGTTATTAACCTCCCTTCCCTTTTCTATGGACCAGTAACACAGCATCACCAGACGTATGGACAATACTTGCTTGAGTTTCTACTCAGCATTTACTAATTCAAAGCTTGCTTCTAAATTAGCTATTTATAAGTGCAGTCTTTTTGGGGAACTCTGAAGATCTTTGTCAATATGTAAACTGTGACATTAATTGAGAAAAATATCTACTAAATTCACACGTCACATAAAATTGTTCAGTGGTAAATTTCACCTATTAAGAAATTATTTAAAAAAGATAGATGCACTCTCAAGTTTGTGCCAAACTGTGAAGTTTTAACAATTTGATTCCTATTTTAAACTATAAAAGTCTATTGTGAATTCTTTTATAAAGTACAATTATTTGTTTTCATTGTTCGTAAAGCAGACATTTATTCAGTACACTAGAATACAAAATGGCAAGTTTAAATTTCTAGATTGTTTAAAATTTGGTGATAGCAAGGTATATGAAATATAAAAATGAGGTGTTTTATAATATATTTTGATCAAAAGGTTTTCTATGTCCTACTCATTTTTATATAATTCACTACTTGTGTATAAGGACAAGATTAGACTCAGATCTTTTATTTATTCAAGTTGAGAACAAGTTAAGATTTAGGGTTGGGATCCAGCTGGGGAGGAGTCGCTGTAGCAGAAGAATGAGAGACTCAATTTTGTGATGAGAACAAGGAGGAACTTTTAAATTTGTTTCACTTGAGGTAAATTCATAATTTATGGATTAATATAGAAATGACCACAGAATAATTTAGAGTTAGAACTACTGACTTCCATTCAACGACCCAATCTACTCTACCTAATTATTTCCTTGAGTGTTTAAAACTAACAAACAAAAAACCGTTCTCTGTGCATTCTCCCTCAGTTAGAAAATAATTGAGTTTTCCCCCAGCTTCCATAAGTTGTTTTAGTAAATGCTGAATCTGAGGGGAGTTACACAATTAGACTCTTAATCATTATTAAAATAAAGACACAAAAGGTACGAATTATATTCTGGTTATTTGGCTATGCATATTTCATTGTGTTCTGAATCTTGGAATATTTCCTTTATCACAAGGAGAAATAAGACTGCAAGCTCCTTCTAGCATTCAGATGAACTATGACAAGGAACGAATAGCTTGCAACTGGAAACAGGAGACTGTCGCTCTGGTAAATTGCTTTGAATAACTATATTTAACCAATTAATCTAGCTACAATGATTTTTTAAAAGGCTTCTCTCATACATAAAAAAATAAAATAATGATCTCTTGTCCCTACCTTATAAAGATTTATACTTAATAACTAATATGATCAGTTGAAATTTCCCCCTTTTATAGCAGGCAGGATGTTCACTGAGCAGAAAGGAAAAGGAGCATTGTCTGGACCCACATTTGCTAAAAAAGAATTTATTTTACTTATGTGGTCTGAAACACCTGCACTTCTACATTCTGCGTGAATAGTCTATGGGAAATTGCCAGAAGGTGGTCGTGGTCGACTTAGGACTAAGTCCAGAACGAACCTAAGGAATAGAATTAAAAGGCTACCCATATGAATTTATCTTTCTTATTGCAGCCTCTAAAATGTTCACATTACAGAGTCAATCCTTAGACTGAGCAGTACTGTTGTTTCTCTTCATCTTTCTAAATGAAAGGATCTCTAAGTATTTACAGACACGTCAATGAGTTTCGAAAAGGAATGGTGGCAATAGTACGGTGCTCAGATTCATGAGGTGTGAGTATAGGGTCCTCAGGAGATAGAAAACGAGACAGAGGTGAGACAATAAAATAAGCATGAAGGAACACAAAAGATGGCATTGAGAGGTCATCTGTTTTATAATTTTTGCTTTAACTCATCCCAGGAAATAATACCCTTGTGTTGCTGGAAAAATGAGATTCTTGAAGTGTTTCTAGTGTGCGCCACCTTCTTCCAGTTCTGACTTGTAGAAAAAACACATTTCTCTTGGAATGGATGAATAAAGCAAGTGACAGTTCTGTTAAGGAACTTAATCATGGGATTAGCAGACTTTCCTGATGAGCAGACAACATCAAGGCAGCAAGCCACCATTGCACATTTATTCCACAAATCTCTTTTATATATCCTGTTACAGATCTGGCTTGGTCTGAAGAATAACAATTACAAAAGCTTTGGTAACATCTCCATCACTATGTGCTTTTAATATGCATCATCTCATTTAATACTCACAGCAGCAAGAATGAGCATGTGTAAGTCTTATTTAACACTCAAAGCAGCTCTATGGGTAGGTACTATCTTTTCTCCCCATTTTAACAGATAAGGAAACTAAGCCCACAAAAGTGATAATACTTCCCCAAGGTTACAGCTAATAAGTGTCCAAGTCAGTTTTGAAGCTCACTTGTGTCTGTTTCAAGATCCTGTTCTCTAAAAAGCTTTATTCTACGTATATTTATCTTCTGAAAGAAAACTATCACAATGCAGGATATTTGTACTATTATCATTATTTTGAGAAGAATGTTTTGATAATGAAGACTATGCCATGTTAGTATAGATTTCCAAAAGAGTGTGTCGAATCTTTTCTTAAAATGCTAGAAAATAGGCTGGGTGATCAATATTAATTATAGCAGCTAATGTTAATGAATATCAATTATGTTCCAGACACTGTGCAAAGCACTTTTACATAAAACAACCATGTGAGGTAGATGATTTTATTTCCATTTTATCAATTTAGAAATAGACTCAGAGAAGCCAAATTCAGTAAAAAAAGGATCCAGATTTTAAACCTGAATTGTTTTGAAATGAAAGTCGCCCTTTTTCCATTATGCCACAGTACCAGCAAAAGGCATACGCTATTCAAAATCACCTGTGCAGGACATCTTTGAAGACAACTTGAATTAATCAGAGCTTCAAATTATTCTTGGATTGGAAGACTCAATATTGTAAAGATGCCAATTCTCCCTAAATTAAGCTCTAAATTTAATGAAATTGCAATCAATATTCCAACTGGAGGGCAGAAATAGGTCAAAAAGGTGATAGCTATAGGGGAACAGTTCTCAGCTCAGTATAAGAAAGCATCTTCTATGAGTGAGAATTATCCAGAAGTGGAACAGAATGTGAAATAGTCAACTGTCTGTCACCACGAGAATTCCAGTGGAGGATAAATTGACCACCTGTTGAGGGATGCTCAAACAGCATTAGAACACTATCATTTCCTAAGAGTGCATTTCCTCGGCACTCTACTGTCCACTTTCACCTTTTATCTCATTCAATTTTCATATTTTCCTTGTTTTATAGGAGCACGACATAGTCGATAATAGAGAAGAGCACGGATTGTGTCATCACACAGACCTCTGCTTGAATCTCAAATCTGCCCCTTACTAGCTGCGAAACTGTGAGAAACATCTCGAATTCCCTAGGTGTCAGTTTCTTTATTTGCAAAATGCAGATTTTAAGACCCACCTCGCTGTATTCTTGTAGGTTAAAACAGTAATATAGGAAGAGCATTGGCACATCACTGGCCACATGTTAAGTTTTAGCAAGTGAGAGTTACCATTATTATTGATAAGGAGAGACTGAAACTCAGATAAATTAAGTGATGTGCACATATTTGACTGAACTAGGTAATCTTTAAGACCCTAAGATCCTATGAATTTGTGGAATTATAGCTAACTCTTCCAAATCTTACAATTTTACAAAAACATGATATAAAGAAATTAGAAAGGTGTTATATAAAATCCATGTATTACCTAACTGTGCATTATCAGCTTCATTTCATGGTACAGGTTTAAATGAACTAATTTAGCATTTTAAAATCTATTGAAAGAAAGGAAACAAAAAGTAAGGAATTTAAAACCAGGCATCTCAGCAGGTGGTTGACCTATTTAAGATCTAAGCTTCCTAAGGGAATGAAGAGAGATTTTTTTAGGTTTGGAGAAAATAATTCTTAAACATCAATGCTTCTGATGAGCACTAAGGGAGTTGCTATTTCTCCTTTGACTCTTGGTAGGATGAATAGAAATCTTAGAAATCTCTATAGAAGCAGACCAGGAGACAAATCACTTTCTCTACTGGGAATGCTTCAGAACCAGGTCTGCTAGAAGAAGGTAGATAAATACAGTCTGAAGAGATTGGTTTTAACCACATCATGAAACAAATAATATTCAATATCTTATAACCAAGTTAGGACATACCAGTGGCAGACCTTTCTAGGACTCTAATGTTTAGTGAGCATTATTAAACTTTCATTTTCTATGTGTTATCTCCATTGAACCCTAATATATCTGTTTTATTTAACATGGATTGAAACTGATTTATAACCTGAGAGATCTGTAAGCTGAGTGAGAGAGGGTCATATAACCTGTCTTCGTCCTATAGGAAGGAAATAAGGGAAAGATATTAAAAGTTAAATTGCCTGAAGGGGCATTATGGCTTGAGGACCAGATTATGACAATTTTCCCGACATAGACAATTTCCTGGGCAAAGATAAACAAATAACAGGTAGAGGTCAAATGCAATTGCAAGTTAAATTTTGGTAAGTATGAAGGATGAAATCAGACAGTGGTCAGCCAACTACGACTAGTAATAGATAACCAAATAAAGGATTTTCCAAATTACAGCAGGCATAACAGTGATTTGCCAACAGGTAGTGCTTTAAAAAAAGAGTTTTATTGATGTATAATTGGCACACACAAACAGCACACATTTAAAGTGGAAAATTTAATAAGTTTTGACATGTCTATTACCCATGAAACCATCTCCACAATCCAGGCAGGGAACATATCCACTGCCTCTGAGGGTTTCCTCCTGACCCTTTGCAATCCCACCCCTCTCTTTCCCATGTATACTGCTCCCAAATTTGTCTTCCAAAAACCACTGATCTGATTTCTATCACAGATTAGTTTGTATTTTCTAGAGTTTTATACAAACAGAGTCATACAGTATGGCCTCAGCAGTCTGTCTTTCACTCAGCATAATTATTTTGGTGATCTAACACGCTGTTGAATGTGTCAGCAGCTCTTCCCTTTTTATTGCTGAGTAGTGTTCTATTGTTTGAGCATACCATAATTATTTTATCCATTCACCTGTTGATGGACATTTTGATATTTCCAGTTTGGGCCATTGCAAATAATACTTCTGTGGCTATTTGTGTGCATTTCTTTGTATGGGCATATGCTTTCCCGTCAATAACTAGGAGTGGAATGCCTAAATCTTATGGTGTAATAGGTAGATGTCTGTCTTTTTTAAGAAACTGCCGGACTGTTTTTCTAAGTGGTTGTACCAGAATTATGAGTTCCAGTTGCTTCATAACCTGGACAGCAGTTGATGCGGTCAAGCTTTTAAATTTTAGCCATATCAACAGGTGTACAGTGGCATACAATTGTAGTTTTAATTTGCATTTCCTTAATGATTCATGATGTTGAGTAACATTTCATGTGTTTATTTGCCATCAATATATCTTCCTTAGTGAAATATGTTTTCAAATATTTTGCCTGCTTTTCAAATTAGATACTTCATGTCCATATTATCAAACTTTAAGAGTTCTTTATATATTCTAGGTACAAGTTCTTTATCAGGTATATGATTTGTAAATATTTTCTCCCAGTCTGTGGTTTCTCCGTGGTTTTATTCTCTTAATATGATCCTCAAAAAGCAGATTTTAAATACTTTATTGAACTTAAAATTTTTAATGAATGAATTTTAAAATTAAAAATTTTTACATTTTAATGGAGACAAGTTTAATAAGATTTCCTGTTATAGATTATTCTGTGGTATCATATCTAAGAAATCTTTGCTTAATTCCAAGGCTATGAGATTTTGTCCTATGTTGCCTTTTAAATTCTTTGTCATTTTAGATTTTCCATTTAGGTATATGATCCATTTAGATTTAATTTTTGTATATTTTGTGAAGTATAAATTGAAGTTTTTTTTAACATATGGATATGCAATTTTTCCAGCACTGTTGTTGGAAAAGACTGTGCTTTTTCCATGGTATTGCTTTTGAATTGTTGTCAAAATTCAGTTCTCCATATATTTGTTGATTTAATTCTGGACACTCTATTCTGTTCCATTGATTAGTATCTCTTTATTTGTGCCAATACACATTATCAGACATTATCTTGATTAATGTAGTTTTATATTAATTTTTGAAATTAGGAAGTGTAGTCCAACAACTTTGTTCCTCTTTCTCAAGAAAAACAAATCAATTTTAGAATCAGTTTATCAATTTCTACAAAAACCTCACCTGGGATCTTTAATGGGATTGCATTTAATTTATAAGTCAATTTCAGGAGAATTTACAGATTAAGAATATTGAATCTTGTAACTCAAGAACACAGGATATCTCTCCATTTACTTGGACCTTCTTTAATTTAGTTTTCAGTGTACTGATATTTTATTTCATGTCTTTGATAAGATTTATCACTATTTCATATTTTTGATGCTTTGGTTAATGGCATTGCTTTTTAAAATCTTAAATTTCCAAAGGTTCTTTGCTAGTGTATAGAAATGTAACTTTGTTTATTGGTCTTGTATCCTGGAATCTTAAACTTGCTTAAATGGTTCTAGTATTTTGTTTTTGTTTTTAGTTTCAGTGTATTATGTACACAGATGGTTATGTTACTTAAATAAAGACTACTTCATTTCTTTCTTCCTAATCTGGATGTCTATGATTTATTTTTGCCTGATGTCACTGGTTAGAAACTCAAGGAAAATGCTGGAGGACGTTCTTGCTTGTTCCTAATAATCTCAAGAAAAACTCATTTAGTCTTTCTCTATTAAGTATGATGTTATCTGTAGATTTTTGATAGATAAGCTTTACCAAGTAGACAAAGTTCCCTTTCATTCCTAGATTGTTGGGAGATTTTATCAAAAATGGATATTGGACTTTGTCCGGTGCTTTTTCTATATGTATTGAGGCTGTCATATGGTTTTTTTACTTTGTTAATAAGATAGATACATTCTTCCTATGCCAACGAAAATTTCATTTCACATCTAATCATCTAATTTCTAAAAATGCTTTTAAGATTTCTAAAAATGTTAAGCCAATGTGCCTTTTTGGGAGAAACACCCATCAGTCATGATGTATTGCCATGTTTGCATACTGTTGGATTGCACTTGCTAAAATTTTTAAAGAATCGCTCATTTTGTTTATATTTGTGTGCTACATAAATTGACACTAACCTGGAATTTTCTTTCGTTGTAATGTGTTTGGCTTTTGTGTCAGGGTAATGATGGCCTCATAGAATGAGTTGTGCATATTCTTTTATTTTTAATTTTCTGGAAGAGTTTGTGTAAAAGCGGTAGTTTTTTATTTCTTATGTATTTAGCAGAATTCACCAGCCATCTGGGCCTAGAGTTTGCTTTATAGGAAAGTTTTAATTACAAAGTCATTTTCTTTAATAGATATAGGGCAATTAATGTTATTTATTTCTTCTTGAATGAGTTTTGTAATTTATTTCCTTCAAACAACTTGTCCATTTTATCTAAGTTGTCAAGTTTATTGGCATAATATATTGTTAATAGTATTCCCTTATTGTTCTTTTAATATCAATAGAATACTTAGTGATATCATTTCTTTCAATCTGATCCTAATAATTTGTGTCTTTTTTCAAATTTACTGATTAGTCTGGTTGAAGGCTTATCAATTGTGTTAATCTTTTCAAAAAATAGCTTTTTACATCATTGGTTTTCTTTATTAGTTTGGTTTCTTTTTCTCTTTCACTTATTTTCACTCTGGTCTTTTATTATTTCATTTATTTTCATTCATTGTGCTTAATTTACTCTTCATTTTCTTTGTTTGTGAGGTTTCATCTTAAGCTGGGGTTACTGATTTGAGACCTTTTTCTCTTTAAATATAGGAGTTTCATGATCTAAATTTCTCCCTATAGTTTGCTTTAGTAGCATCTTATAAATTTTTATGTGTATTTTCATTTTTATTCAGTTCAAAATAATTTTTAATTTTGCTCTCAATTTATGCTATGATTAATGGGTTATTTAGCAGTGTGTTATTTTCAAGTATTTAGGATATTTTCCAGAGATTTTTCAGTTATTGGTCTATAATTTAATTCTAGTCATAAAACAAACTTTTTATAACTTAATCCTTTTTAATTTATTAAGAATTGTTTTATGACCAGAATTGGTATATCTTGGTAAATGTTCTGTGTGCACTTGAAAGGAATGTGTATTCTGTTGTTGGATAGAGTATTTTATAAATGTCAATTAGATCAAGTTGCTTTATTGTGCTGCTGAAGTTTTACCTATCCTTACTTATTTTCTCCTTACTTGTTCTATCAATTATTGAGAAAAAATTATTAAACTTCCAATGATAATTAGGAATTCATCTATTTCTCCTTGAAATTCTATCAGTTTTGTTTTTGCTTTATATATTTTGAAGTTCTGTTATTAATTATGTAAATATTTAGTATTGTTATGTATGACTCTTTTATCATTATGAAATTAAATTTTTATCCCTAATTATATTCTTGCTCTGAAATATATGTTATCTGACATTAAGAAAAGCACTCTAGCTTTTTTTAAATTAATGTTACCATGGTATATATTTTTCCATCATCTTACACTTAATGTGTTAGCCTTTATATTTAATATAGGTTTCTTTAAGCAGCATATACTTGGGTCTTGTTTTGTAATCTAATCTGATAATCTCTGTCCTTTAGCTGGGGTATTTAGATTATTTATACTTAATGTGATTATTAATACAGTTAAGTTAAATTTATTACTTTGTTATTGGTTTTCTGTGTGTCTCAATCATTTTTTCTTCCTTTCTTCTCTTTTCTGCCTTTCTTAAGCGAGTATTTTCCCTACTGTATCTCCTTTGTTGACTCATTAGCTATAACCATTGAGTTACTTTAGTGGTTGTTTCAGTTTTTGCAGCACATCTTCAACTTACCACAGTTTACTTTCAAATGATAATATGCAATTTCACATAGAGGATAAGGACTTTATCATAGTATACATGAATTTTTTCCCTCTCAAGTTAATGCTTTTCCTATCATACATTTTATTTTACCTATGTTACAAACTCTGCACTACATTGTTATTATTTTTGTTTGAAAGGCCAATTATTATATAAACAGATTTAAAAAATAATAAGAAAATAATCTTATGTATTTATGAATTTACCAAATCCTTTGTGTAGGGCCATATTTCCATGTGGAGTAATTTTCTTTTTGCCTGAAGAACTTCCTTCAACATTTCTTGTAATGTAGATCTTTTCCTGGAGATGAATTCCTTCAACTTTCATATATCTGATGAAGTCTTTATTTCATCTTTATTTTTTAAAAGTACTTTTGCTGGGTATAAGATACTGAGTTGACTATTTTCTTTTAGTATTTAGAGATGGTGCTCTGGTATTTTCATGCTTGCCTTGTTTCTGATGAAATATTTGATATCATCTTCAACTTTCTTCCTCTGTACACAACATGTTTTCCCTTCTCTGGCTGCTATTAAGACTTTTTTTCCTTATCACCAGTTTTGAGCAAGTTGATTATTATGTGCCTTAGTATTGTTTTCTTTGTATTTCTTGTCCTTGTTAACATTCTTCCATCTATGATTTTATAGTTTTCATCAAATTTGCAAATCTTTCATCCACCATTTCTTCAAATATTTTTTTTCTTTGTCTATATGTTTGTCTGCCTATCTGTCTCTCCCTCTGTTTAGGGGACTCCATATTAGGCTACTTGAAATTGTGGCAATATCAGTGCCATAACTCACTGATATTCTTTCCATTTTTAGAAATTCTTTCAAAGTTTTCTGTTTCATTTCAAATAGTTTCCACTACTATACCTTTAAGATCACTTGATTGTACAATGTCTGATCTGCCATTAATCCTAACTAGGGTTTTTTTCTTACCTGAGACATTGTAATGTTAATGTCTAAAAATTTTGCTAGTATCTTCTTAAAAATGTCTCATGTCTCTTAATGTTTTAAACATATGAAACACTGTCATAGTAACTGTTTTAATGTCCTTGTCTGCTAGTTCAAACATCTGTGCCAGTCCTTGGTGTGTTATTTGTTTCATTAATTTTTCTCCTCATCATGGATCTTGTTCTCCTTCTTCTTTTCATGCCTGGTAGTTTTTGCTGGATGCTAGACATTGATAATTTCATCTATTTGAGTGTTGGATATTATTGTATATAAATATTCTTGACCTTTGCTCTTCAGTGCAGTTCAATTGCTTGGAAACTAGTCTTTTGGAGTCTTTCTTTTTAAGATTTGTTAGGCCAGGCCAGAGCAGTGTTTAGTCTAGTGTTAATTATTCTCCACTACTGAGGCAAGACTTTTCTGAATTCTTAAACCAATTGTCCTTGAATTACAAGGTGTTTCAGTCTACTGGAAGGAAAAGGTACTAGTCCTAGAACTATAGGTACTGTTTAATCTAAAATTTTGAGATATTTTTTCTCCAAGACTTAGGAAGTTTCCTCATATGCATGTACTGATCAATATTCTGCTTAAAACTCAAGGGAGACAGTGTGCAGATCTCCAGGAATTCTCCCTCTGTGTATCTCTCTCCTCCTCATTATTCTGTTCTACAAATTCTAGATGCCTTCATCTCCCTGATCTCTCAGCTCCACTCAACTTAGCGAGTCTACTAGACTCCTCTAGAATTCTTCCTCTCTGTGCCATGGCCTGGACATTCTTTCAAGACAACAGATTAGGGTGGTTTTATAGTTTACCTTGTTTGTTTCCTATCTCTCAGTGATCAACATCCTTGGTGAAAACTATTGTTTTATATATTTTGACCCATTTTTTGGTTCTTTCAGATGCAAGGGTAAATCTGATTCCTGCTACTCTGTATTTGTCAGAAGTGGAAGTTATAACTGCCATTTTTTTTAAAAAAAAAAGGTTTAAAAATGTTATTTTCTAAGGAAGAGAGTGAAAGGAGAGTTCCAAACATCCCCTGAGCATTATATTATATCACATAACAACTAAAACTTGATATTTAGTCAACTAATTTAGATATATCAGCAGCCAGAGCTGGGTACAGTTAAATCAGGTCTTCTGTTTATGATCTGTTCATATGAATTCCTTAAACTATGTTAACTTGAGTGCAAATGTGACATAGACAAGGTGACAAGGATGTAACTTATATTAATTTTTAAGATGGAAGAATTCAATCATTTTCCTGAGCCACTTGTTAGTTCCTTAACTGCCCATTCGTCATTTCAGTCTAGTTTATGTGACCAAAAATGTAGAACCTGGTGAAGCTTGAAGAATTATCAAAAGTAGTATATTAGTGGAGGCCCAAACAATCATGAGGCCAAATCGTTCTTTTCCTTTAATTTTCTGAGTAGAACATAAAGTATCATTTTTTGTTTAATCTTTTCCTTAACAGCTAAGAATTTAGTATAGACTATATTTCCCATTGATATCTTTATTTGCTCTTTCCTTGTCAAATAAGAGGTCATAATTACCTATATAAAATGCCCAAGCACCCTAATTAGCCAGTAACTATTCCAAGACATTTCCTTTCTGGATTCCAACCTTCCTCATCACTTATCCCCAGGATTTCTCTGGAATGCCTCTCACTGTCTGCCATGAGGAGTTATGTACTCCTTGATAATCTGCTTGAGGTTTCATTAGGCTTATCCCTCAAGGTGCTGCCTCCCTAAATATGCCCCATGGACTCTGTGACTCTCCACCTTTCCTGCCCACACACCTGAGTCAGTGTTTCTCGGCCAAGGTCAACTTCTGTAAGGATAAGGGTGAGTAAAACATTGAATGAAGATAAAATAGTAAATAATATCTATCATTGAGATCTTCTATATTTTTGTCATAAACAAAGGGAAACAGACTAGAATAAAAGCAATCTTCACAAACATCCTGGTATATATAGTTTCTCAAATATAATCAGCTTACAAGATTTTCTTTTTTTAAGCAAAATAAACTACTGTCAGGGAGTCCCTTCTCATTGCAAAGTAAAACGTTTCACCATGCCTGTGTACCAGAAAACCTCTCCCAACTGCACTTGTTACTGATTCCATTTGACAAGTGGCTGCTTCTCGATAATTACTGTACAAACCATTACTTCCAAAATAAATTAAACTCTCATCACTCTATCCTGCTCTTCTACATTCATTAATAAGTATCTTGTAAAATAGGTGGCTACACCTGCATTAGTAAATACAGAAGCTTATATTAAAAGATTGTGCTTTTGTATATCTTTCGTCTTTGAGAGCTATGTTTAGTTCATCTGCAATAAAAGTCCAGAGACTTGTATGAGGTAGGGACGGGGTAGAGCCAAACTCTAAATTCAAAAGGTTTATTATTTTGTTTTTATTTAGCCATCTTTGAATTTAGTCGATAAAATATATATTCTCCTTATAAGATCAATTTCAACAGCTAAAGAATCAGTTTCTCTTTGATACATACAATGCTTTACAGTCTATTGATTTAACTAATAGGGGATCTGCTCATATCTGTGATGCTGCCTATTCTTACATGGGGCATAAAGGGCACTGAAATATGGCAAAACTGATTTTGTTTTGTTTTGTTTTGTTTGTTTTTTTGTTTTGAAATCTGATGATTGGCATTTGTCTAATTATCAGTAAGCCAAGTTGAATATATCTTCAATTTCCTTTTGCTTTAAAAGATTTTCTGATGGTCTCAAACTGAGCTCAACATTGCACAGTAAACATCTCATGGTAGTACTTGTTTCTCTATGTGGTAACAAGCTTCTTTTGTCTTACAGCTTTTTACTGATGATAAAATGTACATTTTTTTAACTGATGATAATAATATACATTTTTGGTTACCAAACAAAAATTTTCAAACCCTCTGTTCACCATTCTCAAGCAATTAGAGTATTTTTGTATTGTTATACTAACATTGATCTATTTATTGACTCTTGGTATGATTGATCAATTGAGAATTTCATTCAACAAACATTTATTGAGCCCATAAGAGTACTTGGTTTTGATCTAGGTGCTGTACTAGAGATGTCATTTTTACTTCTATTCTGATTTCTAGGTATAAATAAAGTTAAAAGTTCAATATCTTCAGGGCATTATTGTTGTAGATATTCTTTGTTTCTTGTCTTCATTGCAATTAACTCTCAGTTATAAGTATGAAATTTAATGGCAGCTTTCAATGTTGATTGACTACACATTCTACAGCAAACACTAGATGTGCTTACCAAAAGTTACTTGAAGATACTGTCTTGGTTTTAGCAATGTCCCTTACTCTGTAAATAACCTTGCCTCCAGAGATTTTAGAATTACTGCCATAAGACCCCAAAGCAAACAATTATTCTCCAAGACAGTTCTGATATGAGATATAATGTCTCAAAAGATTCTCTGACAGCCAAACCGACCTGACAGTAAAATGAAGCACTTGTAGAAAAGCCTAGATTTTTCTTTCTTTGTTAGAAATAAAATCCCTTTTCTGCACAAAATTATTATTATAAAGTGAAACATATATATTTCCTTGATAAAATACCTAAACAATAATTATTTATGAGATAAATAATTATTTATCCTAGACAGCTCTGGGTTACTTCATTTCTCTCACCTTAAACATAAAGAAAATGTTCAGAAATATTTATCCACTTATCCATGGTCACTCTGTAATTTATATTATTAATGTCAGAACTCGAATTTTCTGCCTCTCTGAGATTGTCAATTATTGGAAAATAATGTCAATACTCTTCCATTTTCTCCCCAAAATAGTGTCGATATTCATCCATTTTTATCCATAACTTTCCTTTCTTTCTACATTCTCCATCTGGTCTTCCTCACTTATCTTAATTTCTTATACTATATTTTGTATCTAGGATGATTCCTACTTAAACTATTTCTGGACATCTCCTGTCCATTTCCTTTCACTGGTAACCAAAGTAAAATAATTTCTCTCTTCAAAATACAAATGACATACAATTTCTAAAATTCTCATTATATTAATTTGGAAAGGAGCATTTTTGATGCTATTTTTCCCCTTCCACAGTTTGATATTTCAGTCCAGAATATAAAAGAATACCCATGCTTCAGATCTGAAAAGAAAAAAGGAAGAGCTTGTGATTGTTTCGAAGTTATTCTAATTCAAATACAACTTGAGCTTTAAAAGAAATTTGTGAGATAACAAATTCTTTAAGGATAATTCATAAGTCATATTTACATTGGTTAAATCATATTGAAAATGTAAGAGCAGAGAGCAATAAATAATTTAAATCCTTTTGCACTGGCAATAATTAATCCCATACTTATCCATTTTGCAAATTTAGAGCAACTTAAGCTACTAAGATATTGGAAAGTATTCTAGCAGACAGTCTAATTCAATGATTTTACAAGACAGGTATTTTTAGACTAATCTAATGTTTAGAAGATTTATATTTACTTTGAACTTAAAATCTTTCTTTTGTAATATTTTCCCATAGGTCCAAGTACTTTCTTCTGAGGCCATGTGGAAGATTTGCCACAATAGCCATAACAATATATAAGAATAAGCGTTATATCTACACGAATGTTTTTTCTTCACACTGAGCAACTTTAGTCCTCTCAACAGGGCCAATGACAATTTTCTAGGCCCTGTTTCATCGTGATGGGCTCTGATGGGTGTTTTGGCCTTGTCAGTTCCTTCAGAAAATGTGGTACCCGGTTTTCCTGTGATGGTGTAGATACTGCTGAGTAGAGATAATCACGTCCTATAATTAATACATAATATTTTCTGAAATACAATATAAAGGTTTGTTGTTGGCTCACGTAAAATTTATGGTAAGTAAAGCGAACACATTTTAATAAACTCAGTTTTCTTAGTTCTAAAATGAGGGTGCTGAACAAGATGACTTATAAGATTCTTTCCAATTCTGAAGTTCTTAGAATCAATTTGCTAGTAATCACCTTTGCCATCTGTAGACTTCCAGACCAGGATTTCTGTCTTCAATCCAAATAACAATAAAAGTGTAGAACAAAATAAGCCCAAATGTGGCAAACTGCTGGAGACTTTCTTTTAGAGTGGAGCCAATCCATTAATAAATAATCTGAGGTGTTGTTGTTCAACCAATCACTAAAACGCCTACATCCAACTCTTGTGTCTCCTGGGTGCTGAGAATATTCATTTGGAGTCATCACAGGGACACTAAAGGCAGATAATATTTTCATCACTTTAAAAATTAGGATACTGAACCTTAGAGATAGTTACTTTCTCAAGTCATACAATCTATTAAGTGTAAAAACAGGAATAAGATCTGGTGTGTTTGTTATTACCACACAAAATTAACATGTACTTTGTCTATGGCTTCCATGTATAGTAACCTAAAGTCAAAATCAAAATAATAAATTGAATCTTCTGTGATATGTCTTGCTCTTAGGAACTCATTCTAGCTCCTCTACAGAGTGCTTCCTGATCCTACGGATTCAAAATGCTCCCTCTGATTCTCTGTGACATGTTATTTAAAGCACGTCTATGGCTTTCAGCTTATTGTGCTTTAGACAATAGATACGTGTTCACTTGTCTAAATATCCCTACCATAATGTACACCCCTCTGGGGTAGACATTATACTATAATCATTATGATGTTCATAAAAAGATCTAACTTAGTTCTTACACAGAACAGACATTTCATAAATATTTCTTGAAATGAATTGAATTGAATAAAAATTAATTAAGCACTGCATTCTACAGCCTTTAAGCTTTAAGTCTGAGTGAAAGACTGAATTGTTAGAGATGTCCTTAGGAGATGAAGCAGAAATTCATTTCTTAACTTTTGGGCATGCACAAAATAACAGTCTCATAATAATTATAGGACATTATTTGAAAATCATTACAGTATATAGCTTGTCCAATTTATTTGCATAAGCTTGCATTTATTAAACATACATGAGTTGAATTATGATTTGGGGGCTTTTTTTTTTGCTAATCTTTTAACTTTCTGGGACTATTGATGAAGAAAGTAATAGATAAACTTCTGAAAGTTTGGAATGATATTTTCCTTAATGCAGCCAAAGCAATGGCAGAGGAGAAGGCACAGATTGAGATAAAACAAACAGGACTTGATGGATAATTAGCAAAGAGGAACAGAGGTATATAAAAGAATTAAAGTTTGAACAGGTGATAATTAGTTCACTTTTAGATTTCTCGAAGGAATGAGTCTTGGTTTGGACACTGGCTGGCAGTCTCAGCACGTTGGTGGTAGTTGAAACCAGGAGCATTGAGAGCTCACTTAGGGACAGTGTACAGAGTAAGATTAGCAGTAGACCAAGAAGGGATCCTGAGGAATCTTATGAACTGAATAACAGTGTCAAGGAGAGAAGAACTCTAAAGAGACAGAAAAGGAAATGTCAGAGACGTAAAAGATGGATGAGAATATGGTATTCTGAAAAACAAAGTAATAAGGTGTTTCTAGAATGACTGCGTAATCAAGAGTGCTAGACGTTTGTTATTGTTGTAGAAGAATGAGAATCAAAAGAAGAAAAGAAGAAGGAAGAGGAAGAGGAGGAGAAGGAGAGATAATGAAAGAGAAATAATTTGTGTTAACTTTTTTGTGTGTGTGCCAGGCAATTCTGTTATGTGCTCTACGTGCATCATCCCACTTAGTCTGTCAAATAACTTTATGAAACAAATACTTTTACAGTAAAGTTTCATGATACCATACATTCATATATAATAAGATTGGCAGTAGGTTCCCAGACCCAGGAATTCCCAGTCAGTTAGCTGCTTTTCTCAGTAGTCACTTTGTAAACTTGGTGATAACATAGCTCTGAAGTTTCCATGGTTGATTTTCCTGGATCCCATTTACATTGTTGTCACAGGGTTTACTGCATTATCTCCATTCTACAGATGAAAAGACCATGAGACCAAGAGATTAGGTGATCTGACTTGTCACAGTCATGAGAAGACCAACTGGGCATTATTTTCATCAGATCCCACTGTGATGGTTAATTTGATGTGTCAATTTGACTGGGCCACAGAGTACCCTGGTATTTGGTTAAACCTTATTCTTCATGTGTCTGTGAGGGTTTTTCGGGCTGATAACAACATTTGAATCAACAGTCTGAGTAAAGCAAATTGCCCTCCTTAATGTGAGTAGGCCTCGCCCAAACTTTTGAAGGCCTGAATAGAACACAAAGGCTAGGGAGGGAGAATTCACTCTCTCTGGCTGTCTTCAGGTTGGGACATTGTTCTTCTCCTATGTTCAGGCTCGGACTCTGACTCAGGCTTAAACTGGAACTTACACAGTCACTATTCTGCTTCTCGGGCCTTTTGACTCAGACTCAAACTATGCCATCAGCTCTCCTGGGTCTCCAGCCTGCCAACTGCAGGTCTTGAGACTTCTCAGCTTCTATAATCACATAAGCCAATTTTTTATAATAAATCTCCTTCCATGCACACGTAAGTGTACATACATATATATATACATACATCTCTCTCTATGTACATGTATACACATATATGTCTCCTATTGAATATATACATATACATCACCTATTTAATCTGTTTCTCTGGAGAACCCTGATTAATATACCCACCCACCTCCACTTACTAGCCAGCTCTAAATTAGCCTACTAAAAGGCATATTGCTTGCTATTTAAATGCAGCTTCAAAAGCCCTCTGCACAAAAATTCTGAAGTTGTCACTGGCCACAAGGACTGTGTTAATTAGCACATAACAGTATCATGAACTTGAGAATACTTTATATTCCTTAACTACAGAATTAATTATTCTTTAAATATCCTACTTAATCTGATTCTGCTTCTAGTGCTGTCTATTCCCTAAATGCAAAATGAGAAAGTTTCTTTTTGATTCCTCTTAGGTTTTGCACTAACAAATAGAGGAACTTCACAACATCAGCATTAGAATTCCCTAGAAACTGTATCAGCTCATCTTTCCTCAGAGGCAAAAAAAAAAGTGACCCATTTGCTAAGTCTATTGTTCATTTCCCTATATGTAGCACTAATTAACATTAAAAAAGCTCCACCTCCCTCCTTATAACCTTGATAAGAACTAGATATGAAAATAATATAGCCCAACTATAGTCAATAAGCAGCTTCAGGATGAAAATTGTGTTATTGATGCTCAAGATATTTCCACAGGGAAGATATGCTGAAGTTTCTGTAAGCCATCTACAATTTCAAGTTAACAGTATAATGCTGAGTTTTTATCAGGTAACTTAAAAGCAAGCATGTTAAGAGGAGATATTTGTAAAACAAATTGCCCTTCATGAGAGCACGTCATATCTTATATACTATACTTCCCTCCCCAAAGACCTTGGCTGGAGAAACCCTAAATAGAAGACTGATTTGGGGAAGAGGGCTCTTGGTCATTTTTCTTAAGATAATTTTTCCTTCACTGGGAAGTGATGAGGTGGATAAACTGATCGTGGGGTTTCTATAGTACAGTCCTTTGAGAACCTGACTGATTCATTACAAACACAACAAAGAAAGGAATGTAAACAAGAAATATTTTACAAAATGCACGTATTTTTAATTTCCGGCTGCAGAAATCATGCACACAATATACTTGGTAGTATTTCTGTTAGAGAATGAAGGAAGCATGCTTTTTAGTGCTCCAAAGAAGGGAAAAAGTTATAATTAGATGTCATCACTATCAATTTAATTAGGTTTTCAAAGAGGGGGTCGGTCCACCTCGCCTCTTGGAAGCAGACTTCAGGTCATTCCACGGAACTTGGCCACGTCGGAACCTTCGATTGTGCGTGTTCCTACCAAGAAGGGGATTTCAACTGCCTGGTCTTTAGAAACAACAGAAGTTCTATCAGTGAGAAATCAGAGCAGCAATAGACAATTTTTATTAAAAATTATTTTCAGAAAAAGATTAAAGAGGTCTTTGCTGAAAAACTCCTGAATGACTTCTAACACTTGGACTTCTGAATTTTTCATTTCATAGCTTATGAAAGGAATTCATAAATACAGGTTTAGGGAGTAGAAACTAATATCTGTTTGTTGATGACGGTCCCTAAAATACCAAAATGATCAAACCCAGCTTGCACAAAACGAGTTCTTTAGATTTGATGAACAAAATTTCCTTGTGATGAAAAAAAAATTAGAACATTTTTTAAAATGAAAGCCAATGATGGGGGAACCTTAACATTTACGGATATGTGGTTCAAGAAACAGGTGCCTACATTATCCAAATACAGACTGAGAAATAGTTTACTTCAAACTAATACTTAATATGACTACAAATTAGAGAATCTGGGGTTTCTCCACAATATGTCCAAGATTTCATTTGGCATTTAAGATAACAATTAGGTGGTTTTCAATACTATTAGGAAATTTCTTCTATGTCTGGAGAGATTTCTCTTTCTTTTCAACCATTGGTTAGTTACCTATTGTCTTAGTATTAAGAACCTGCTGTATTCAATAAATTCAGACCGATGTGGGTCATTGTCTTCATTTGATTCACTTCAATTCAGCGAGTGCTGACTGAGCATCAGCTATGCTCTGCGATCTGTGCTAGAAACAAGGGAATTGAACCATTGTCCAGTTTTTCCTCAGCTCGATGCAGGAGAGATAAACCTGTGTTCACCCCTAATGGAAGTGCAATTAAAAAATAAAATTACTCTGGGAGCATAGGAGAAGAAACAAAAGTCTCTGCTTCTCTTTGACTTGAGCTTAAAATAATGAATAAGATTTTACCAACTCCCCTGCCCACTCTTCTCCCACACACCTTCCTCCCGTCTGTTCTCCTCACAGATCAATTTCATCTTATGAATGAATATCAGATTATGCCCTTCCCCCGCTTACATAGCTTCCCATTATACTTAGAGTAAGATCCAGTGTCTTCTCCATGGCATGCAAGGTCCTCTGTGACCTGACTTTGGCCTTTTTAGCCTCATCTCACCTCCCTCCTGCTCCATTCCAGCCAGGCTACTCTTTCTGTTTCTCACAGTCAAAGTCCAAACCCACAGCAGACCCAGGAATCTGCTGTTCCCGCTGTATGGAAATGTTCCCTCAATATCTTTTACCAGCTTGCTCCTTCTCTTCATTCAGCTAGCAGCATAAATGCCACCTTCTCAGAGAGGCCTTCCTGGACCTCACTGTCTAAACACTCTCTAAATTGCCACCCTGTTTTATTTTCTTCCCAGCATTATCTGAAAATACTGTACTTATTTCTTTATACTCCGTCCTGCGGCAATCACCCCTAAGCCCATGGAATGTAACCTTCAAGAGAGAAGGAGCCCCATTTGTCTTGTTTACTATGTATTCCCAGTTCTAGAACAGGGCCTGCTACACCCCAGGAGCTCAGCGATCATTGTTGAATGAATGAAGCACGATCTACATTTTCAGACTCTTTCTCCATTTTAAATAATAGCCAAAAATCTGGTTGAGTTGTCTCTTCGCACAAGTAAATATACCAATTTATATTTCAGCGCAATTTTACCAACTTAATGATAAGTTTTTTAAAAAGGCCAAATCTAACATAATAAAAGAAAAGATATAAGAAGTATTTGTAGTGTCTATTCCTCAGAGTCCTTGGCCAGTGCTGTTTGCCTCTCAAGGTACTAAATTCACAAATGTAAGAAAAATTAAAAATAAATTACCTTCTCCTCTTTTTATATCTTCAACAGTACCATTGTCTTTGAGTGTTCCCCAAAGGGGGTACATGGGGTCAGTTTGTACATAACTAGCAAGGTTGAAACACTATTTCAGTTTTGTTGCAATCTTCCCTTTATGGGAAGGCTAACATTCCAATATTATTAAAAATGCAAACCAATAAGACATGAAATGGCTTGCTTATTGCTAACATTTATGCAAAACCACTTAAAATGTTAAAAATATTAATCTCCTACCCTATGTAGCAATTAATGCTGCACAGATGATGACAATTGTTTTTTTCCACTGGAAAATCACCAGCAATCCACATTCTCTTCTTCTACTTAATTAACACAACTATATATATCCTTCAAAGTCACAGGAAACTGGTGTAATTGCTTTTGTAAATTCAACTAGTCTCCAACGAAGAACAGATTGCTAAATTAAATGCAAGTAATTTGAAGCTTTAAAAAAATCAAGAATATAGACATTCTTGTCCCTGTATAGGATGAGGTGATATAAAGGTCAGGGAAAGAAAAGAAAAAGTAAGAATTCCCGGGCCTGCCTTTGATTCTTTGTTGAGATATTAGGTACGTTTTAAAGACCATTTGTCAAGCAGACATCATGTTATATAAAACAATTATACTTTGTAATCAGCCACAACATTGTTGAAAGCATAGATGTATGCTGAATTGATTTGGAATCAAAGATTATGTGTGTGTGTGTGTAGAGTAACCCGAAAGTTTCTGAAAAAGATGAAGAAAATAAGGATTGCAGAAACAAGGTAAAAAGGAAATTTTTATGGTTTACTTATTTACTTTTACCTAGAGAAGATAAAAAGAGGACAACGAAGAAGTAGGAAAGGAGAGAGGCCAATCAGAGATGAGGACATACACACGTGCGCGCGCACACACACACACACACACACAATCCTTCCTCATTAATCATGGATTCTGTACTTGCGAATTTGCCTATTCATTAAAATTTATTTGTAACCCCAAATCAATACTCTAGGTACTTTCACGATCGTTTGAGGACATGCCCATGTGCAGAGCAGTGAAAAATCTTAGTCACTGGATACTCACATTCCTAGATGAGGCTAAATAGGGTGATGCTCTGCCTTCTCGTTTCAGCTCTCCTCAGTAAACTAGTACCTCTTTGCGGTATATTTAGTGCTGTGTTTTTGCATTTTTGTGCTTTTCTTGGTGATTAACTATTTACAATGGTCCACATGCATGGTGCTGGAATGCTGTCTAGTGTTCCTAAGAGCAAGAAGGCTGATGTGCCCTACAGAGAAAATATGTGTTTTATACAAGCTTCATACAAGCATGAGTTATAATGCTGTTGGCCACGAGTTTATTATTAATGAATAAACAATCTATACTAAATAAGGTGTCTTCAAAGAGTAACGCACATAAAACAAGGTTATGTATTGATCTTTTGACAAAAATTTTGTAACTAGAGGCTTCAAGGAACCTAACCCTGTATTTCTATTAGGAGCAATAATTAATTCAACTTTGCAATGGCTTTATAAACAACACTGTGAAGAATAAGAATGAACTGTATGTGTGTATATACACAAATATATGGTCATACACACACAACTGATTATCATTCTCAGTGGTTATGTTATGTACATGTCTATAGAGACAGACAGAGAGGAAAAGAGATAGAAGTCGACAGCTATCTCACGTCTTGATCAAGTGTGATTGTTTATCCGGAGGCCAAATTAAAGTGAATAAATAAGAAATAATATGATGAGATGAACAAGTGAAACTTTAATTCAGAGTGGAAAAAGACTCTGAATTAGTCACAGAATGCAAGAAAAAGAGGGAAATTCAAGAGTATGCCTAACACCTTCATTATGCAGATGGGGGATGTGGGACTGGGCACAACGGTCAACAGTAAGGCTCTGGAGCCCAGTTCAAATCTCAGCTCTCATCTTCTTAACTTCTGTGGGCCTCATTTCATCATCTGCGACATGGAATAATATGTTTCAAATCAAAGATTGTAGAAGTGTGTGTGTCATATTCATGCATTCAATTAATAATGAGGTTATGCGTAATTGGACCATCAGGCTTACATTTACTTGGACCCTTGCTGTTGGAAAGCAGTTCCCATGTCTTTTTATCCCCTGCTCAGTGTTTGTTTCCTTTCACCATTCTAGGGCAATTGAGGCATCAATTGGGCCAATTTACCTCCAGGTGCTATCACGATGGTTGGTGTGGAGAGGTTTGCATTCCCAAGGTATCCTTTCATAGCATAGAATACAGAATTGAAGGAAAAGAAGTGTAAGCAGGTAGTTAAGAGAAAGAGGGAGGTTTGCCTCATTTTTCTCCTAAAAAAACATCAGTTCCAAAGAACAGAAGCAAGAAACCATGCTAAGTCTTACCCATCCACTAAACCAATCACCTGTATTCGTAAAATGGAATAGACTTTGATTCTCACTATGAGAATAAAGCAAACTAGTGCAAGAAGGAAGAGGTTTGTCTTTTTTTAATGAAAAAAAGAGAAAGAAATAACTGCATCCTCAAGCCTCAGTTTCTTCATACGTAAGTGAGAATAATAATATCCACTCTATCAAATAATGCTAAAATCTCTAGAAACTATTTATGATAGAAAATCCTACCGAAGCTGGAGATGGAGGCCTATCCAAAGCAAAGTTAGTAAGGATTTAAGACAACTTATTTGATCTCACTTTTCACTACTAAGGAAGCCATAGAATGGAATAAAACTACAGTGCATTACCTTTCATATCGTATCTACAAGTACCTCTACAGAAATTCTGTTCAAGAAGTTATTAATAATAATAAAAGAATCTGTTACTTCCCATGGCAGAGGGAACAATTCAGGATACAACTGATATTTTAATACATTTAGCCAATCCTTCTTATCAACATGAGTGACTGGTACAGTGCTGGTGAATGAAATCTACAGATTTTATAACTTTGCAGTTCGGATTAGACCAGATAACATTGAAGAGTACTTCAAAGAATGTTGCTTTCATTTTTTCCCCCCTCTCTCTCAAAGGGATTCTGGCAGAAGTTCATATGTTCTTCTAGAGAAGCTTACCACTTTTTAAAAAACATATTTCTCTTTAAACCCATTCAGTTAGCTGCCCACATTTGTATTAAATACAAACGGTTTTATACATCTCTTGCTGAAAGCAAACATGCCTGTAATATTACACTCCATAATGGAGTCATTGAAAAATGTGACATTTCACATTCTATATCAAATAATGGTAATTTTAGCCATTTCTATTGTCTTTGACATAGGTATATTTTCATGAATAGGTATATTTGACATAGGTATATTTCATGAACAGTCAACTCCTGAGGAGTTGACTAACAAATAGTACTTGTTAGAGTTAATTTTTAAAAGTATTCCATCAAATATAATAGTGTTGTTGTTGCCGATCTTTGATTTCATACTCATTTGGAGTGGGGCATATTGTGAAAAGATAAAGGACTATACCTCAGTAAGTTGTCCCAAATGCATACTATTTATTATGTGTTTGAAGGTTCCATGGTAGCTAATGACCTCTGAGCCATAAAAATTCACCTCATTGAATTTCAAAAGTATTACAAATAGGTAAGAAAATGCTAAATAAATCATCAGATTTACTAAATCTAAATGTTTATTTTTATCCATTTTTAGAGTAAGATGAAGGCATTTCTCACCGTCAGAGTGTAGGGTTAATGTTTGAAAAGACCATTAAACTCTCATCATTTAAACATAACTGCCTCATGTGTCTATATAACATTTCAATGCTATTTTTAAGCCATTTAAGCTTTCCAATTTACACTAAACATCCACCAAGAGATTTTCTATTAAATTTAGTGCAATATTTTAAATGATAGGCACAACTTGATTTTAAATAAATTCTAGAGTAAAAGTAATTTCTAAAGACATAACTTACATAATTTTCCTCAATGACTCACTGGTTCTGAATAGTAACTTTGAAGTTTAAATCACTAGAAGTCTTTTAGAATCCCCAGGCAGCTACTTTTTGTATAAATTAATGTACATTTTAAGGAGTTAATTGGTGCTGAAAGGACAAAATAAGTTTGGTATACTTATATATATTTCTGATTGCCCCTAATAAATAAATAAAATAGCAAGTATTTTACACAATGTTGTCTAAACAACAAATAAAGCGCTAGATGATGTTCAAATAAGATTTAAAAATATTTCTGTTTCCTGATATTTTTGATCCGGTAAAAATACTACTGGTCACGATATTGTTATGTGAACTAGTGCATCCTGGGACATGGGAGTCTGTGACTGGGAACTTGGAAATTTCACCTGGAAAGAACAGATGACAACTGGCAATGATTGGCTGACTCATCAATGAAGACAGAAAGCTGAGGTAGAATACAAAGGAGCTATTGATGGCTTTTGTCTGTGGCAGACAGAAGCCTAAGGGAAGGGTGACGGCTCTCTCTTAGTGTCATGGATGTCACATGATAGAAAGTTTTATGTTTGTTTCTGACATTAGGCAAACAAAAACCTTTTGAATGCTGAATTAGCCTCTTGTTTTGAGCCTGCAAGCTGCTACTCATTCCTATTGACGAGGACTGATCTGATTGCACCCCTTTCATTTTTATGGTGTTAACTGTGTGGGGAATGCAAGTAGAGGGCCTGAGACAGGACCACCGACCTCATCCCCCCAGAGTTCACATAGCTTTTAGAGTTTTCTTTTTGGGGGGAGGAGTGAGGGGTGTCTCAGGAGCTTACCAATCTCTTCGCTTAAAGGAACAATATGAGTTAGGCCTTCTGAAACCAGTTTAGCAAAAGACCCTTTCTTCTTTTCCCTCTGGAGAAGGATACAACACTATCACCACGATTCAGCTTTGCTTGTCTGGGGCTGTGCAAATTGTGAGGGAAATGGCGCTTTGAGGGAGCCCTTCCTGTTCCTTCTGGTCCCTGTGATCTGTACTCACTCGAGGTTCTGAGGTTCAAAATTCAATGACTTGGCAGGAAAAGATAAATCTGTTTTTTAAAGGCATAGTGAGGATTGCATTCTTGTTGAGGGAGTCACAGATTGGAAAAACTGAACCCATTTTTAAAGCCCTTGATTATGGCAGACTTTTAAATATATATATTCGCTTTGAATTAAAAGAACCCAGAGAAATGAGAATAATTTCTGCTTTCTGTGGTGAGACTTTGAAGTGGAGAAATGTGGAACTAAAAGCAAATAGCATAACCTGTTTTAATCAAAAGGAGTCTAGCAAGAAACAATCAATTAAAGAACAGTCTGATTCTCTGCGACATCAATGTATGAAAATCTGTTAGACGCCAGATTGTGTCTCAAGACACATATGATGAACTGAACAAAATGACCTGCTAATAGCTTTTACGGGTAATAAATGCATCATGTTATTGGTAATTCTGCAGATGGTAAATCAAGCTAATATCGAAGCTGAAACAAGCTACTTGTTAAATATAGTCCAAAATGATCTTCTCTGTTATTCAAAAACTGTATTGCACAGAAAAGAAGGATGATTACTCCTTGTATTTTCTAAGCATCTTAAATGGATAAACATTCCCATTTTGCCATGGAGGCATTTTAATTTTTAAATCCTTTGGAGAGAGCATGCCTGAAATAAATTTAAGCTGAGAAATGCTATGTTTATTTAGATTATGAGCAGGAACTAAAATGTAAAACCTGTGCAGAAATTGAAGTGTGACTTGACTGCCTACAATGCACATTAGATGATATTTCCAATCAGCATTTGGAACACCGACCTGGCAAATTTGAACATCGGAGCACAATACCTATTAACAAATGATGGAGGGATTGACAAGCCATTCATATTGACTCTCTTGAATAGTCTCATTTGAACTCCTTAAATTTTAACAGATTTAAAGAACATTTTAGCTTCATTTTTTTTTTTGTTACACGATCTAAAGTAGATAGCAACACAATTCTGGGGAGGAAGGGGTTGTCAGTAATAGAGGAGACGATGGTCACTCTTACAGGAAAAAAACCACCTGTGACTGCCATGCTATACAAAGAGAAACTCAACCAAATGAAATGAAAAGTTAACTTTGTCTAGATGGACAGGTCAGATCACTGAATCCCAAATAGGCCCTTCTGATCTTTGAGCTGGTTATTTTTAATCCGAAATCATTTCATTTGCTCATCTATATGCCGTGTAAGTAAACTTGCTGATTTGTATTAACTAGGGATAAGATCATTTCTGAGTGTGTATTTATTTTTAAAGAAATTTAATTTCACATATAGATATAGAAAATTCTAATAAGGTTTATTTTGAATAAATGTAGTTTAAGTGGTATTTAGGGGCAGGCCCTGTGGCCGAGTTGTTAAGTTCACACGCTCTGTTTCGGCAGCCCAGGGTTTTGCCGGTTCGGATCCTGGGCAGGGACACCACTCATCAGGCCACGCTGAGGCAGCGTCCCAGACAGCAGAGCCAGAAGGACCTACAATTAGAATATACAACTATGTACTCAGGGCTTTCAGGAGAATGAAAAGAAGAAAAAAAAAAGAAGATTGGCAACAGATGTTAGCTCAGGTGCCAATCTAAAGAAAGAAAAAGAAAAGAGGTATTTATATTTTTTCAGATATATTTATATGTTTTCATATATATACATGTACACATATGCATGCATGTATATAACTATAGGCACATGTATATGTATTGTAATTTTATGAACCGCTGATTCCACTGCAATTCTAGGAAACCACAATAGCTTGTTTGGAGTAAAAGAAATATTTTTTTCTTTCTCATTGAGAAGGTTATATGTGTCCAGTGAAATCTTCTGTCTAGTATTAGGTAGAATCAAGGCTCTAGAGTCTTTAAAAATCAGATGTATTTTAGTTCTGGATTTACCTATTACCTGGAACATCTTGAAGAAAATCTATTAATGCTTTAAATTTCCAGCTTTTAACAGTAACAAAATGTTAGCTGTTTATCAATTCTCTATGATATGACTTTGAGGATGGTGACAATGACAGCAATCCTATCTTTCAGCAGTGAAAAAAGGGTAAAATATCACCTTGTTGGAGGAACAGATGTTTGCAGTCCATTAACATCTATTAATTCACTGCAACATCAGAAATTTATAATAAGACTAATCCTAGGCCAAATTGTGAAACTGGGGATCATTAGAACCAGCAATCCTCCGAATTCCCCGAACTAGTCCTTTTCACAAAGATTCCTGATATCTTTCCTAGTTGCCCACCTTTGTCTTTCCTATTTTTTCAGTTTACTCAAGCCCTATAAAAAAGGCATGAATGAGATAATCCCTCTGCATTTTCTAGGATGTTTTCAGCTTAAAGTAACAGAAAACACAATTGAAAGTGGCCTAATCAACCAGGACATTTCACATAACAAAATCTCCACAGTTAGGTCAGCTCCAAGGTTCATTGGTCATCTCAACACTAACAACCTACGATCTGTCTGTCTTGTGCTGTTCACCAAACAATATTAATGTTAAAATCAAATTATAAAATTTATTTATTTAAAAATATTGTATATCTTGCTATAGAATTACAGAAACCACATTTTAATTAAATATGCAAGGATGAAATTCTTTCTCACTTTTCTTGGTCTAAGCGTTTCTCACTTTCTGGAAATATTCCAAACTAGAAGATGGGAAGTAGAAGGTTTAATAGATGTTAGTTTGTGATTCTATGTTGCTAAACAGTAATTTTATCTATTCTTGCCGTGTTGAGAAAGGGTTGAGGTGCTGATGGAGTTCAGGAATTCTTGGGCAGGAGGCAACACCAAAAACTGGAGGAACTCTGACATTTCTCCCTATAAAATATGCCCAGTAAAGGGTATTTTGAAGAGATGGCTCTGCAGTCAACTCTAACAAGAGAAAACTAGGAAGTTGTGAGAATGTGGTTATGATACGTGATTTTACTTCTTTGCAAGATCAGGCACATGTACGTATTTGGCAATCTTGGTTAGAAAAATGCATTGAAAATGTCGTGCAGTATATGTTAGAGCCATACATGAGCAACCTACTTTCCTGGATCATGGGGCATAATTAAATATTCCAGAGTATAAAATTTGTATGGAATCACAAAAGACCCCAAATAGTGAAAGCAATCTTGAGAAAGAAGAACAAAGCTGGAGACATTGCACTTCCTGATTTCAAATTATGATGCAAAGCTATCATAATCAAATGGTATAATATTGGCATAAAACAGACACATGGATAAGTGGAAGAGAATAGAGAGCCCTAAAATAAACCCACACATTATGGTCTGTTAATTTTCAACAAAGGCACCACAAATATACAGTGGGGAAAGGATAGTCTCTTTACTAAATGGTGTTGGGAAATCTGGATATCCACATGCAAAAGAATGCAATTAGACCCCTATCTTACAATATACACAAAAACCAGGTCAAAATGGATTAAAGACTTGCATGTAAGACCTGAAATTGTAAAATTCCTGGAAGAAAACGTAGGGAAAAATTGACACTGGTCTTGGCAATGATTTTTTGGATCTGATGCCAAAATCAAAGGCAACAAGAGCAGAAATGAATAAGTGGGACTAGATTAAACAAAAACGCTTATGCCCAGCAAAGGGAAACTATTAACAACATGAAAAGGCAACCTATAGAATGAGAGAAAATATTTGCAAACCACATACCTGATAGGAGATTAAATCCAAAATATACAAGGAACTCATACAATTCAATAGCAAAAACACAAATAATTCAATTTAAAAATGGACATAGACCTGAATAGGTATTTTTCCAAAGAAGACATATAAATAACCAACAGGGTTTTTGTCAACTGTGAAGCTGGGGAGACCCTGGTCGGACCAAAGATGTTGAATCTCCCAGCCCTTTGACCTCTCTGCCAAGCCCCTCAGTAAAATGGTTTGATTAAAGGAAAAGAAATAAAAAAACCCAAATGGCCAACACGTACATGAGAAAGTACTCAAAATCACTAATCATCAGGAAAGTGTAGATCAAAACTACAATGAGGTATCAGCTCATCCCTGTTATGATGTTTGTTATCAAAAAGAGAAGTGATCATAAATGCTGGCAAGGATGTGGAGAAAAAGGAACCCTCATGCACTGTTGGTGGGAATGTACATTGGTACAGCCATATGATAAGCAGTATGGAGGTTCCTCAAGAATTAAAAAGAGAACTACCATATAATCTAGCAATTCTATTTCTGGGTATATACCTGAAAGAAATGGAATCATTATCTTGAAGAGATTTCTTTACTCCCATTGTCATTGCAGCATCATTCACAATTGTCAAAATATGGAAACTACCTAAGTGTCTGTTGATGGATGAATAGACAAATAAAATATAATATATATTTACAAAATGGAATAATATTCAACATTAAAAAAGAAAGAAAGCAAAAGGCGAATTCATAGAAACAAAGAGTAGAATGATGGTTGCCAGGGCCTTGGGGGTGGGGGAAACGGGGAGCAGTTGGTAAAAGGGCACACACTTTCAGCTATGTGACGAATAAAGTCTGAGGATCTAATGTGAAACATGGTGATCATCATTGATAACACTGTACTGTGTAACTGAAATTTGCTGAGAGGAGAATTTAAATGATCTCACAAAAAAAAAGGTAAATATATAAGGTGTATATATTTGGATGGATGTATAAATTAACTTGATATGGGTATACATTTAAAATACACTACAATTTTATTTGTCAATTTTACCTCAAGAAAGCTGAAAAAAAATACTCCAGAGTAAACCAAACCTGCAATGTCCACTGAGCTCTCTTGACAAACTGTCAAGACATGTAGATATCCAACTAGTTATTCTTCTGACTGATAAAATAAAAGAAATATTTATTTTTACTTGTGTTTCTTATGATCAGCTCTTTTCTTTGGTGTACCAATTTACTTACATAGCTCTATCTGCCTGTGTATATTCATTCCTCTAGCCAGTTACGAAAGAAAAATTACACATGAATAGATATTCTGTGTTGAAAATTTATTATTTGCTAAAAACACTTCTCTCAGACACATTGGGAAGATAAAAAAATGAATTGGAAAACACTAATAAACCTTTAAGACAACAACTTAATATGCTGAATCCATTGATAAAGCATTGAAGCATGTATGAATTTGACAGGTGGAGAAAAGTAAATATAATGAGATGAACATAGAAAGAAAGTTTTGATGTGGAGAATTTTGTGAGCACGCTCTCCTTTTAAGACTTCTTTAAAAGCTTAATGGCCTGATCAACATCAATATCTTGGTTCCTCTTTCCTATCCCTTTCTCAGATCTATGTATAATCCATGCTTTTTCATCTGTTTACATTTCTTGTGCTGTGGCTTGGAAAGGAAAATTCTCCAAGGGCCAAAGAACTGCTGTAGTTCACAGTAGACTTGATTCTGCTTCTGGCTCCTCTATTCGTACTGGAGACATTATTCCAATTTTGATTCTGATTCCTCTCAAAAACACAGTAGAGGTAAAATGTTTTCACAACCACCCTTACACCTAAATTCAAACATCACAGTGCTATTGCTGTTTTTGGTTACAGTGCTTATAACTGTACAACTAATGCTGCTATATTCAGTGGCATCGCCTTATAATGTGGTTTGTTAAAAGTCAGAGTTCAGCCTGAGATGTGTCTGTGGCTTTACTTTTTCCAGTAGGATTTTGCTGCTGACAAACAGAAGGACCTCATTATACCCTGGTCTCATTTATAAGACAAACTCTTGTCATATAGTCTAAGGGCTGTTTTATATGGGAGGCCCCAAGTTATTAGTAAATCATTTATCACTGGGATAAAAGTAATTATGAGACATCTTACTAATCCTTCCAACATTTATGAGATATTGGTTATGAGTTATTAGTAATGAACAATGAAGAAATGAGCTTTTGACAAAAAAAACATGAAAAACTTTCCAACTTTTGTCTCTTTCTTCTAACATCTTGAGATTTTACTGTCACTGACTGATGTGGAGGTAACCTATTTACACTGAATCAAACTTGTTGACATTTAAGTGTTAAAAAAAAACATTATCTAAGCAGTAGAAAGAATATAGGAATGACATTCACAAATATTTCCAGCTGTCAACAAGTCAGGTTTCTTACTAACTGGGAGCCCTTGAAGTATTATGTTCTTTGGATAGAGTGAGAAATACTGTTACTTCAGGTTTGCTTTTTTTTATCCGTATACTTGTCTGCACTAATTAGCAAAATATCGTGAGTCTTTCCACTCCTCCCATCTCTGATGTGTGTGATTCTCCTTTTAAACAATAGGAGGCAAAAATTTCTTGTGCATTTGGCAGACAGATGGAAAAGGTGATCATTCACACAAAACTAAGGACACCGCCATTCCATAAGAAAAAATTTAATTAAAGATCTATTTTTAGTAAGTAGGTAAGTAGTAGCACAAACTGTAAAATATTCCTAAATATAATCATAGAAAAAAAAGATTAAGCAGGAGCATCCCATTCCTTTTATCTTCTTGAGAAAAATCTAACCTCTCCTGTAGGCATTGAATGAAGAAACCTTCACTGATGCCTCGGTAGGTGACCACCCTGTTACTGAGATGAATAGGACTGTCTCTCTGTCTCCTTGCTTCTCCTATTCTAAGATGATATAAAGGCAGAAAAGGCAAGAAGTGCAGAGGAGTTAATATAACACTTCTCCTCCTTTTAAGTATTAACTTTACTGAGAAAAGGGTCCCTTACTCATTTCATTGTCATGCTAAGAAGAGATGCAAATACTTGCTAGAAATAAAATTATGTAATATAGTGATTAAGCACATTGACGTAGCCAGCCTGATCTCTGGTCTTAGCTTCACCACTTACTTATTTTATAACCTTGGCAAATTATTTGATCTCCTTGTGCCTCAGCATTCTTATCTGTAAAATGAGGGTTATAATAGCATCTACTCTATGGCTGTTGTGGGGATTAAATGTATTAATATGTAAAGCACTTAGAACAATGTCTGGTACTTGCTAATCACTATTTTCCTTACCACTCCTGCTCTTTCTTCTTTGTCCTGGTTTCACCCTTTTAACTGCCTCAAATAATTTTAGAAGGTAGCAGCTTCCAAATTGTTGAAGAGAAGAAGCTGATCATTTATATGAGGAGGGTCACCCTGGGACCTTGAAAGAGAAAGGTTTAAGACCAGCGATAGGACATATTGTTTTATGTACGGTTTAGCACTTGGAGTATGTATAGGATTGGAGGGTTTCTGAGTAGCACCTGATGCTCCAAATCTCTCTTTTACTATCTGTTCGAGTATGTTACCAACGTACATGCTAATATGTGCACGGTGCAATAAATTGCTCCAAAACTTACCAACTTAAGACAACAAACATTTTTTATCTTGCCATTTCTGTGGGCATAGCTTAGCCGGGTGCTTCTGGCTCGAGCTCTCTGATGACCCTGTAGACTGTTATCTAGGCTGGTGGTCTCATCTGAAGGCACACCCAGGGAAGGCTCTGCCTCCTAGCTCACTTACATAGCCAGCCACAATTTCTCAAGGCAGTCCTGTGGAGGGGACCCTGTGGTAAGCACCCAAGGTTTTCTAATGACCACCTTCACTTTATAGGTCATCTTGCCGTCTGAAGAATGTTCTTCCTCACTTTGTTAAATCAGATCTTTTATTTTCTTTTCAGAAAGTCACACCCCCAGGGTATTCATGTGCCACTAGATTTTATTAACATCTTGGGGAGATGGAGAAGTGTTAACATTACAGAAAGTAAAGAAATTCCAGTTGATTATTAGGCTTTTATGTTTTTCAGGGCATTTCATGTCTGAAGTTTGTCCCACAATAATTCACACTGACTGGCACTCGTGAGAACTGGTTGGTTGGTCTCTCTCCATTCTTGCTCTCGTCTTTCCTCCTAATTTGCTTCTCTCTGAGCACCAAAATTATCTCACGATGCACAGTAACTAAACCACCTCAAGTGGCTATTCCCAGTCTGACCAGTGCATAACCCAATCCATTAACATGCTCTGCAGGATCAAAAGACCTTCCATTTAACAGAACTCGACCCCCTAGATAACCATTATTGCTTTAAATAGCAATTGTGCTGCTTTCCATTATGCTCAAATTTACTTCAGGTTTTTCAGTTCTTGTTAGTTTTTACTTTGGGGATTTCTGTGGTTCTAGAGTAGAGAAAGTTGGGTGTGGCCTGATTCGGTTTTTAACTGTTATAAAGAGTTTTAATTAAGCTGCCTATCCCCTGCCTATTTATAATGTTGGGGAACTGCAAAAATAAGATTTCTTAAGTTTTTATTTTTGCAAAATATTCCTGTCAGTTTCCGGTCTCCAAAGCACTTGAAATGTGAACAACTGAGTTTATTTCAGACACATGATTTAGAAGACAAGTAGAGTGAACAAGGGCTGGAGAGGATGTCCTGATGTTTTTGACATATTCTCTGGCCTCAGTGAATTATATTTCTACAGGTACTTTTAGTCTTTATTGTGCTATTCTTTCTAACTTCTGTTCTTTGTGGCTAAAATTGTGGTTCTATCAAGTCCTCTCTTTTAATACTTTAGTTGTTTTGTTAAGTTTAAAATATGTATTACCCCCTTCAAGATTGTAATTGTAAATTGACACTTACTGTGAGGGAGCTTAACTCTTTGTGCCCAAGATTTACATAATTCCGTCCTAAATTAAATAATGTTTTGAAGGCAATGTTTCTTTGTTTTGATGATTTTAAACAACAGTTTTCATAGAAGGAAAATGACAAATAATAAATATTTTAAAACAATCATACACATAGGAGAACAGAAGAGATAAACAAAAAAATGTATTATTTACTCACAGAAAGGTTACTATTAACAGATGAGGTAGGAATAAAACGATTTATGAAAATTAAGTATATCATCAAGAAGAATGCTGTAAACTTTCAGGTTCTTAATCATATTTTCACAACAAAATAAAATGTAAAATCACAGATATTTCAAATAACATCAGTCATTACACTGCTTTTCTGAGTACTTTTCTGAGCATAAAGATTATATAAACTTTTATTTTCAGTTTTTCTGGTTATCCATCCTATTTTATTTTTAGTTTATAAAGTCAAACAGGTTTTACAATTCTAACTTTTGAAAATAACAAGAATAACCTAACTTCAACTTCCCTTGTTGACATTATATTTCATTCAAACACTAAAAATATTTTTAAATCCAAAGGAAAAAATAATAGCAAAGGGCAGGCTAATGTATTAAATTACCTGAGAGGAAAAAAAGTCTTTTTGGAATTCACGTTCACACTAACCTTTTGAAATTCAGGACGAAAGTGAAGACATTAGCTCTTTGCCAGACAGTGCTTTCTTCAGAAAATGTTAGCAACATTCCATTCTTAAAATAACTTTTTCCTTTGACAATCACTGAACTGTGCACTTAAACGGTAACCACTGAGATGCCATCAAGGAAATGTTGAGAAAGTCTGGGTTTAATAAGAAAAAAAAGGCTTATTACTAACTCCTTTAATTCTATTTCAATCTAAAACATGGAGTGGGATTTTGTCTTTTCCATTCAGTGAAGTTATTTCTCAACCAACCAATTTTTTTTTCCCTTGCTCAATGCTCCTCAACTTATATTCCCTGCACACTTTCTGGGAATGATGTAGGGAGGTTGGCTATCAATACAATAATGTTTCTCAGGACAATGCTTATATCCCATTTTTGTATTTCCTGCTTATGGCTACAGGAAAATAGAGAATAAGTATGCTGACCTGGATGAAAAACTGAGATTCAAAATCATAAAGTAAACTCCCCAAACTCCCCCACCCAGAAAGGAGTATATTCAGAATTTCAACTCCTATGTGTCTGTGGTATATGGGAGCCAATGTTATGAGCTGATTATATGCATATGTGTAAACCTATTTTCCCCCTTCTTAAGACATAGCTAAAGAAAATTTTCGTTAGCACAATTTTCACCAAATCAGTCTGGGGCAGAACCCACAGAAGCTTTGCCAGGAGCAATGAGTATTTGACAGTCAATTCCCTTTTATGAGATCATCAAAAATAACTTTTATCATTGTGAGACAATCTTGCCTTTATATATTGCAGGCTTTATTGTCCCCAAATATTTTTACATGTATTCACATTTTTTCTTAATAACTCTAAGTAATAGTGAAAATAACAGTTATTATTACCAGGTGCTTATTACGTGCCAGAGCATTGTGCTAAGAATCTTATATGTTATTTTCACAGTAACCCAGTGAGGTAGCCACTATTGCTGAACATATTTTATTGATGAGGAATCAGACTGAAAGATGAGGTTGTGTATAAATTACAGAAATTCAATTGCTATTAGCTTAAGTGGGAAAAGGAGAGTTATTGGCAGACACAAGAACAGCTCACAGGCTTGAAGCAAGAGGATCTTAGGGACTGGAATGAAGGACCAGGCTTTACTAGAACCCTCTCCTCAGATCTCTCCTGCTCCTTCTGTTTCTGCTTCTCTCTGGGTGCTGGCCTCGGGGTCACTGGCATCTCTGGGTCACATACTAATAGTTCTGTAACCTGAGAGAAAGAAGAGGCTTTTCCCTGCCACCTCCCATGTGAGAAACCTGGGGAGGAGACAGAATGATAGTATAATTAATAATAGTTCATTTTAGGCACCCTGCTAAGCACTGTACACTCCACAAAGTTCCTAAGAGCTAGTTATTATTATCACCACAATTTTTTTTTTTTAAGATTTTATTTTATTTTTTTCCTTTTTCTCCCCAACACACCCCCAGTACATAGTTGTATATTCTTCATTGTGGGTCCTTCTAGTTGTGGCATGTGGGACGCTGCCTCAGCGTGGTTTGATGAGCAGTGCCATGTCTGCGCCCAGGATTCGAACCAATGAAACACTGGGCCGCCTGCAGCGGAGCGCGCAAACTTAACCACTCGGCCACGGAGCCAGCCCCATCACCACAATTTTTTAACAAAGAAAGAAAATAGAGAGCTCAGGGGACTTTCCCAAAGTCCAACAGTCAGGAAGTGGTTGTTCTGGCTTTCCCAATTAAGGTAGTGTGACAAAATATCCCATTGCCCTAATAACTACCCCATCTGCACTGTTACCTATTGGCCTGGATTGGGTCTCATGCCCACCAATGAACCAACTGGTATGGCTAAGAAGATGTTATCCCACTGGTTGAGTCAAGGTCTAGCGCCCATACCTGTAGGCAGGGAATTTAATTTTGTCACAGAAAGAAGTGGCCATCTCAAGATGGCCTTGAGATTACAGCTGCAGTGAACAGGGCAGCTGACTAGGAATCTAGCTCTGTCTGATTCCAGAGCCCAGACTCTAACCTTACCTGTATTATTTCATAATAATACTTTGTGTTGCTATCTCATTTTACAGATGAGAAAACCAACATGGTGAAGTCAAAACATCTCCAAATTAACATGGCAGGAAATAAAGGGGAAGACTTGAAGCTAGGTCTCTCCATTCTTTGAATCAGTGATTTGTCTACCCTACTCTTCAGCTCCTTTGTAGTAGGCAATGGGGTGTTTTCATTATAGTTATTTCCAAAGAGACTTGATTCAAAGCCCCCCATCATGGAGAGAGGTGGGAAAGTACAAGGGCACGGTAGTCAAATCAGCTATGTATTTAGTTTTTGTATGAGTTTGCTAGGGTTGCCCTAACAAAGCACCACAAAGCGGGGATCTTAATCAACAGAAATTTATTGTCTCATAATTCTGCAGGCTGGAAGTCTGAGCTCAAGATTTCAGCAGGGTTGTTTTTTCTGAAAGCTGTGAGGGAGAATCTGTTGTATGCCTTTTTCCTCGCTTCTGATGCTTTGCTGCCAATCCTTGGCATGCCTTGGCTTGTAGATATATTGCCTGATCTCTGCCTTCATGTTCACATGGTGTTTCCTCTGTGTGCCTGTATGTGTCCCAATTTCCCCTTTTTATAAGCACACCAGTCATACTGGATTGGGGATCCACATTATTCCAGTATGACCCCAACTTAATCAATTACAACTCCAATAACCCTATTTCTCAAAAGGTCACATTCTGAGACACTAGAGTGTTAGGACTTCAACATATGAATTTTGGAGGGACACAATTTAACCCATAAGAGTTTCTCAAATAAGAAAGACGCTAAAGGAAACTGACTTAGCTTTTCTACTAAAGAAGACTTTCATAGGCCCTTTCATTTAAAGAGGGACGTATTTAGAAAACTAGCCGCAGTGGGCAGTCTGGAGGAAAGTTAGGAAAATGGAGAGGGATCATTGGAGAAAGGGTTAGTCAATAAGTGAGCTTGAGAGGATTGAGTGTGGGAAAGGGGATGGGAAGTAGCAAAAGCAAATTGAGGTGGCCAGGGCAGCCTTTTGAAAAGCTTTAAGTCAACTTGTTGGTGGTTAATTCTAATCCAAAATGCCGTTGAGTTTGTAGAAAGTAGATGGTATGGCCCAAAGCCACAGGTGGAAGAAGTCAACTTTGGCCTCATTATTGAAGATTAATCGTTGGAGGGGGTGGTAAAAGACATAAAGAGAAAGAGAAAAAGCAAGAGATCAAAGATTAGAATGTAGAGTCATTCTGGAATTCATCAAAAGGGTTAGCATCATTATGAATAATGTCTTTGGAGCTACTTTTGTTCAACAAACCACTTCTGAATATTTAAAATGCAATTAGTGATTTAGTTTTCTGATATACATTTCCTGGAAGCCAATTGGATCTAATCAGCTCTCCCTATAAACATTTTCTTTAGAATTTATAAATAATAATGATCCATATGATGTAAACTGAAGCCTCATTACTAATGGGGTTCTTAAATGAGCTAATATATGTAACACACTTAGAATAGTGACAGGCACACAGCAATGGTACTAAAGTATTTTTTAGTATTATTAGGTGACTTTTAATCTCTCACAGGGCAAGTGAAATAGGAAAAGGTATAAACGGACTGGGTTTGCTCTGGGTTCCTGCCATATTACTGAATTTATTTTCAAATGCTCCAATAGCTGTCTTTGATTATCAGTGAGATAACGTAATGTTGAAAACTCCTCAATATTCTTGTATGAAAAATAAAAAGAAGCAGAGCCTTTACACTCTCCATTCATTTATTCAACATACAATTGAAAAATTAAATGCCTAGTATTTTCAGCCTTCTAAAACTCTTTATTAGTGAATTAGTAAAAGTTATAATAAACAAAAAATATCTTGTAGCACAAAACATAGTTTGAAATAAATGTTTTGGAAAGTAGAAAGATAGAATGTTGATAATTTCAATCTATACTAATTGTGAATTGATAATTTTACATCTTGGTCAATTGTTGTGAGAAAGTATATTAAGTAATTTTTGAATATCCAGGATTAAGCCAATATATTATTGTAATATAATGTCTATTACATAAAGGTATATATAAGTTCTTAGGACTGTACTTAAATCCATTAGGAGGTTACTAATGAAGTATAACCCATATTTCCTGTTATTGCTATTAGCCGCTTTTAGCATCCTTATGTAATGGTTTTACTGGGAGTTTTATACCAAGCCTCAAGTACCAATTTTATAATTTTAATATAATTCTGCTTTTGTGTTCTTTGTCCATCCTAGGTGCTTAATGAATATTGCTAATATTGTTATTATTGTTGCTTTATGTGGTTAAAGTTATGATCTCTGCAATTTGACCACTTAATATGTATTTTTAAAACCATCTGTAAAAAGTTGTGTACCACAGCATTCATCGCTTATGATCATAAAGTCACACCCACAGCAATTATTACTAACTCTGTGTTACATTTCTCTGCCTCCTTACACTTGATTTTATGTGGTGACCTCTAACAGTGTCCACAACTAAAATTGAGATGCTACAGTAGTTTTCCACCTGACTGCACACTGGAATCACCTCGGATGCTTAAATTCTTTTCCCAATGCCCAATGCTCAGATCAAAGTAAGTCAGAATCTCTTGGAAACAGCCCTAGGTGCTGGCATGTTTAGAAGTTTCTTGGGTGATTCTAATGTGTAGCTAGTTTGAAAATCACATGAACAATATTCTACTTTTAAAAGTAAACATGTGTAACATGAAAGACTTGATGAGCACTCAAATATAAGGTGACTTTCTTATGTGAAGGATAAATTTTGCCAAAACATTTTACTTCCACTTCGGCACGTATGGCAACAAAGCCGCGTTCCTTGGTACAGGGGGGAATGCAGGAAGCAGTAAAACTAGTGAACTTAAAAGCAAGGCAAAGGAGAATATAGAAACTGACACAAAAGGATGATTTCTTAGGCCAATTTGTTCCTCTACTCTTACTATTTGGTCTCTCTCTTTCTCTCTCTAGTTGACTTTGACTTTTGCTTTACGGCAAGAAAACCTGAATCTGACACTTAGCTCTTTTTCTTAGTGCTAACTAGTATTTGCATGGATATTGTGAACTGATGTTGAGGGTGTTGTTTCTCTGCCACTGGAAGAAATTCAAGTGAGAACACATTAAAATAATGTACATTACTGAATCAGTTTTATATAGTCGTTGAAGACTTGCATACCTTTATATAGTCAAATATATATGTCTTAAAAGTTAGCTGTAAAGTACTGTTTGGGTTTTTTAATTTATTTATTTAGCCCTAAAATGTTTTTACATCAATACAAATAACCAACAGATAAGCCCAGAAACCAAAAACAGTGGACTTTTCTTTAATTTTGACTGGCAGCTTTTTAAAGAAAAACATTTCTGACTTGAACAATGTGTCTTTAAAATCTCTTGGTTCAAGGCTTAAAAAGTTAGCACTTAAGCAAAAATCAGTTAAAATAAAAGTTGCTTTGAAAGTCCCTTTAATTATCAATAAAATAGAGTGCACATGGCCTTGGGATAATTTCCATAGAATATAAATATATATTTCAGCATTATTTTAAGTGCTCTCAGGACTGAAGGAATAGGAGGAATTACATAAACTCCTAGAGTGAAACACCCTACATATTTAAAACTTGTTTTCCTCTCTCCTTTTCCTAGCATCTATTGCTGAATTAATGTGAACTACATGAGTTTATGAGAAAACTCCTTAGTATTCTAATTTCCTTAATCACAATGTGGACACACAAGAAAAGTGAATTGAAAACTAGCCACCATAATACTCTTATTGTAAAAAAAATATAGAAGCATGATCTCATTTTCTTTGCTTTCATAAGTTAGTACTTAAAGGTATCAACAAAACCTGTGTCAGTCAAGAATACACTTAGAATGTTAAATAGCCAAGAAGAAGGCTGGTACTTAGTTCAAATTGTAGACGATATTTTTAGTCAATTTTTTTCTAACATCTTGAAAACAAAGCTTTGCTCTGCTGCCAAGGTCCATCTGCCTCTTAGTTCATTAATAGAAATTGTTCCTAATAGGATAAAGCTAATATGACCATGAAGTGGAAATGCAAACAGCCCCTTTAATTCTAACTTAGAACCACAACATGCACTCTGGCTAGATAGGAAAAACTCTATTAAATATCTCTTTTAATTGCCAAGGAGTGAATAAATTGAATCAGCCTTAGGTTTGGAGCAGCTTTACTCAAAGAAATTTGGCCTTCCACATTGGTTCCTAGGCAAAGAAAACCCCAAAATTCTTCTCATAACTCTTTCAGAATGTTTGAAATTTAGTAGCAGGCAAATCACTTACTTTTAAAAAAAATACAAATAGATCTTAAATGCTATGATTTCAGGAAAGCTAATCTTTAATTGTAAATTGATAGAATCAGATTTTGGGGAGATGGGGGCCATGAATTTTCATTTCCCTACTTAATTTTGTAAATTGGATAAAAATCTAGGGCAAAGAAATCATTTACAAAAAACTGGAAGTTCTCTAATGTTTTTGAAGCTTTTTCTTTCAAATTCTGAAAACTTGGTATCACTGAGACCTACCTTGATATTTCCTCCATTCCTTTCATCAAAAGTTCAAACCACCTCTGAACACCTAGGGAAAAGATAATTGTGGCTCCATTCTTCTCAACTCTGAGCATAATATTATTCTTCTCCTTGCATTTAGGCCAACCTTGCAAGGACATGTCTTGAATTTCATTGTGCAATCAATTTTGCATTTCGTTGGTGGATCTTTACTTTCTTGACCCATCCTTCCTTTCACTGTATTCAGTTTGCTTCCAAAGAAAATCTTTGGGAAGAGTGGGGATGGGAGTTGGTGAGAATGGATGGAAGGAGAGATGTGCTGCGCAAAGAGTCTGAACTTTGGAATCAAATTGTCCTGGGTTTGAATCCCTTCTCCTAAACCATTGTTTAGCTAGGAGACTTTGGACAAATTACTTATCCTCTGAGTGTCTCAATTCTCTGGGCAGTAAATTGGAACTAATAACAATCCAGTTGTTTCTCCCAAAAGAGGGAAGGAGGAATCAGTGAGAGTAAAATCCTAGGCTTCTGTCTTTTCCCTTTCATCTGTAGTAAGACTGAGCTCCTTTCTGCTAGCACCTTCCCTAACTTTGCCTCAAAATTGACTCAAATCTTACCTTCATCAAGTCTTAGCCCTGCATCCTTTGCAACATTTCGATTTCTAGAATTTATTTTTTCCTCTTGGAGAGTATGCTCTGAGAATGAACTCTTGAAATACTGTTCTCATTAGAGAGAATTTATGCTTTACTGTAAGAAATTTCACAAAAGTGTACAAATGAATTTGCTAGTTTCAACTCAAGTAGAGATCTTAACAAGCTTTTTAAGAGAGATTGTACAAGATTGGTTGAATATGGTCTCTAAAGATTATTTGATTACTGAAGTTGATCTAGTTACTTAATTATAGATGTCAGTTTCTGTAACTGTAAAATGGGGATTATGATAGTGCCTAAAACATAAAGTTGTTGCAAGACTAAAAAAATGTATATGTAAAGTACTGTAACAGTCCCTGCTGGGCTAGCTTTTACTCCTTTTACTTATTATCGTTTATAATGAGGTAAATTAATTTGAATCAAAAACCAGATTTGATTGACAAGGTGAAATTTTCTTTATCATACATGTGCTCAGTTCAGTCAAAAATTCATCCTGTCCATAGACTTTGTATCTAGGTCTACCTCTGGTTGCTTACTTTACTTGGCTACAGCACTTAAACTGGAAAGAAGGACAACAGTCAACTCTCTTTTTTTCATATTAGCAACAAATAATTGGGCAGTGAACTTACAAAATAGGATTACATTTTAAATAGTGTCAAGCTACACGAAATACATTGGAATAAATCAACAAATGCTATGCAAGACCACTAAAAGGAAAATTTAAATTACTGCAGAAAAGGGTTAAATAGGACAAAGTAAATGGAGATATATACCATGTTAATGGATTGGAAGACTGAATATTGTTAAGATTCAACACAATCTCATTCAAAATGTAAAAACTGACAAGTAATTCCAAAAGTTATACGGAAATGAAAATGATCTAAAACAACCAATGATGTTTAAAAGAAGAAGATGGGAGGACTAACACCACTTGATTTCAAGACTTTTAAAGTTACGATAATCAAGGTAGTTTCATAGTAGCTAACAGATCAGCATAGAGATCAATGGAACTCAGTAGGTAGTCTAAAAATGAACCCACACATATGTCATCAATTGATTGTCAATAAAGTTGCCCAGGCAAATCCATGGGGAAAGAAAGACTTCTTTACAAATGGTTCTAGTAAACTAGATATTCATGAGGAAAAAGAATCAACCCTTACCTCACACCATGCACAAAAAATTAATTAGATATGTATCATAGACCTAAAAATAAAACTGAAAACCATAAAATCTTCTAGAAGAAAACATAAGACAAGGACTTTGTGACTTTAGTTTAGGCAAAGATTTCTTGTGTAGGGCATAAAAAGAGGAAATCAAGAAATTAGATTTTATCGATGTTAAAAAACTTTTATTTCTCCACAAAGAAAACAGAAAAGCCAAAACTGAGAGAAAATATTTGCAACAAAAAGATCAGAGAAATATCCAGAATATACAAAATACTCTTACAACTCAAAAATACTCAATAGAAACCAATGGGCAAGATAATTGATCACTATCTTCAGTAAAGAAGATATATGGTGGGAAATAAGTACAGAGAAGATACTCAGCAGTATTATTCATCAGATAATGCAAATTAAAGCTGTTACCAATTTACACTTTCAAAAATGTTGATAAATAAAGACCGACTATACCAAATATGGTAAGGATGTGGAAGAGCTGAAATTTTCATACACTGCTGGTAGAAATGTAACATGGTAAAACCATATTGGAGAATAATTTAGCAGTTTTCTTAAAATATTAGATATATACCTACCATATAATCCAGTCATTTCACTCCTAGGTATTTACGCAAGGAATTGAAAACACATGCCCATGTGAAAACTTGCACACGAATGTTCACAGCAGCTTTATATGTAACAGCCAAAAAATGGAAACTACTCAAATGTACAGCAATAAGTGAGTGGATAAACAAATGGTGATATGACAATACAATGGAATACTCTTTACTAATGAAAAGGAACAAATTGCTGACGCATGCAACACCATGGATGAACCTCAAAAATCATTACGCTGAGGGAAAGAAGTTAGACACAAAAGGTACATGCAAACTAATGTAGTGTGATAGAAAGCAGATTAGCGGGTGTTTCGGGACAGTGTTGTAGAGAGGGATCAACTGCAAAGGAAACTTGGTGACGTTATGGAAACATTCAGTATCTTGATTGCAGTGATAATTTCATGGGTCAAATTTATCCAATTGAATACTTTTATTGTGTGCTATTTATTGTATATAAATTATAGTTCAACAAAGTTGCCAAAAATTATACAGGAATTCTAAAAAGTTTAACCTTTATTTATTTATTTCAATTCTTTTATGACTTACTTGAAACTAATATTGCAATAGAGCAGGTTAAAAATGGGACTTCTAAGGCAAAATATGAGGTCGGAGTTAATGTTTCTTACACTTGAACATTGATGGGATTTTTGTGTTTGTGGTGTGGGGTAGGGAGAGAATTTTAAATATCCTGAAATGTAAAAATTAGAGCTTCCACTTGCAAAAGATTTTTTATTTAATCCAAGAAAGTTCAAAGACACTCAGATAAATCCCTGCACATAAGAGGGGGTGAGAGAGCAGGAAGAGAGGAAAGGTAGCGCAGGCTCTCTTTTAAGAGAGGACAGTCTTAGGAGGGAAGATCTTCTTTTGCTTTTAATTCCTAAATTTTATCTTTTCAAGGAAGCCCAAGTGTTTTCCACGAATATTCCTTTGGCAAATATTACAACACGTGGGCACAAAGAGACTTTTATGGACAGAGAATAAGCTTGGAGAAGCACTCTCATCAAATCTGAAAATGGTAAAATCTGACCCCGCCATTTCCATCAGGAGAGTTCTTACTCATTACCGGACCCAGTCTGACCCTCCCCAACTCTCCTCCTTGAGAAAATCGTTTTTTCCAAGGTGCGGAATTACTGCAATAGTTCCTCATCAACATCAACCTTCAGATTTCTCTACACAGACCTTCTGGTAGCAGGCAGATAGTTTAATTTACTTCTCCCCACAAGTTCTTATTCACCAGTGAATGTGCTGTGGTGATCCATACTGAGTAGCTCGCACCACATTTCCTCATCTTCACTTCCTATGTTAATTCTACCTGACCAGCTAAAGTCCACTTCTTGAAGCCTCAAGGCTCCCCAGAATCCTGACCCCCTTCCCCCGAGGTGCACACATTCTGCAGCAGCTATTGCCTGTGCCAGTCTGTTCATTTTGATTGCATATTGCTTTGAATGATCAATTATTTTTGTTTCCCTGGCTAGATTGTAATCTCCTTGAGAACAGGAAGCCCATCATGTAATTATCTGGATCCTTCTCAGCATCCAGCCTAGTACCAAACACATAGTATGCACTCAATAAAAATTCATTGATTAATGAATAACAGAGGAATAGTGAAGTAGCTGTATATGAGTGAATTTTCAAAAATAATAATAGCAGTTCTGTGTATCTGTAGAGTGTGGCAGTGGAGCACATGCATTTTGGGGTCCCCTAGGCGTGAGTTTAGTTCAAATCTGAGCTCTGCCACTTACTGGGACAAGTTACATAAACTCTGAGACCTAATTTCTTCATCTGTAAGACACAAATAGTAATACAGTCCTCATAAAATTATTGTAAAGATCAAATGAAATGTTTGTTAAAGTCATTAACATGGAACCTGTCTAAAATTGAAAGTGATTGTAGTTTTGTATAGCCTTTAACGTTTTAGCATACTTTTAGATAATCTCATTTAATAAACTAATAGGCCTCAATAATATGTAACAACTCAATAATCTCTAATTTGTTAATGCACAAATTGAGGTTAGCAGACACAGTAATTTGTCTAATGTGACAAAATTGTAAGTGGAAGAAGTAAGACTGAAACTCAAATTTTCTGAGTCTATTTGTCCTGAATTATCTATTAATGAAGAAGCATTGTGGTAGGAAACAAGAGGTGATGATAAGTTTTTCCAAATTTGTGATTATCCATGTACTTAAGTTAATGAAGATGAAAAATAAATCCTTGCATTTGGTGCTAACTGTGCCCCGGAACAAGTACATCCTAATTCATTGAAATAATTCTAGACATAGAGTGCCAAATTAAAACAAAACAAAACTAGGTGGCCAGTCAGAAACAAGTGAAAGACAAAGAAGAGGACAGTGTAGTTAACTCCCCAACATCCATTTCCTCTATTCCATCCTGGAATTTTAGTATCATGTAATCATACTTGTCTGTGATTGATTCAGTAATGAGCATGTGATCCAATGATACAGTGTGAAGAGAAGTTGGTTGAAGAGGCTTCTGGGAAATTTGATTTTGTTCCTAGGGATACCTAAGAAGAAACAATCTCTTCTTCCTCTGGTTGCTGTCGTGTCTAGATATACCTCCTGGCATTGCTGGAGCCATCTTACCATTAATAAGAGGAAGGTGCTATCTTCAAAAATGGAAAAGCAGAGAGATGATAATGTCTTTGAGCATATGACTTAACTTTCTTGCAATCCACTGGATTTCTGGGGAAGTGAAAATATTCATTTCCATACTGTTTATGCCAATTTTAACTGGAGTTTCTACTGCTTGCAGTTGAGAGCATCTTAACTATTACAGTGGATCTCAGAAAACTTTTGGAGAAGAGAATAGGAGAGGGTAGTGTTGTTTCTACATTGAAGACTGAAAAAAATCTCACAAAAATTGGACCTAATAACAGCTTTTAATCCAAAAATCCATTTATCCTTGCAGACTGTATTTTGTAGCATCTCCAAATGTGACCAGCATTTCAAACTTGCTTGTCAATGTGCTTAAAACGTGCATGACATTTTCAAGGAGAGGAAATGAAGTAATTGCCTGAGCCAATGGGCTTTTTGTAGTCATCTTGAAGTGATGGCCCCACTTCACTAGGTGAAAATCAAATGCATGGTGGAGGCAGGGAGGCCGACTTCAAAATGCTTTGAGAAAACGTCAAACATAATACATCTTGTTTGATGTAATAAACCATGGGAGTTCCTAGGTAGGCACTTGATTAGATGAAAATAAGGCCAGAAACTTCATCAAAGCTAAATTCCCAGAGGAATTTGGGTCCTTTCAGTTGGGAAGACTTGCCACAGTGGGATTTTCTAGCTAATGGTTTGATTTTGTCTAAATCACCTAATTTCTTTGTTTCAGTTCTCTCTCGTCATCACACAAAAGTACTAATTCCTGTCCTGGATATCTCATGGTGATAGTGTAGCAATAATAAATGACATTATATATTTTCCTAGCACTCAAAAATGCCTTGTGCACAGTAAGCACTTGACAAATATTTGTAAAGTGCAACGTCATTTGAATTTAAAGAGCCGAAACAAAAAGAGTCTAAACAAAATGAGATCTCTGTTTGGCAAATCTACATGGAAAAGGTGTTTTATTTGCCTGACATGAATTATAATCTCAAATGCCTGGGAAACAATTCATTGCTTTGGTGTCTGAAAAAACACCAGAATATAATTGTCACAAGTTCTTGATATTTTAAGGCATAAAATAGATATATTTAACTGGAAATATTTCTTGTAATACAAGATTTTATTTTCATTACAGTGTTCTTACACGAAGTTATATTTTTTTAAAAAAGAAATACATAACGTGCATTACTCCATTGCCAGTGGAGAAAGTCTTTCAAATTAGAGACTTTCATGAAGGTGATCCCTTCACGTTTTGGGGTGAGGCACTGAAAGGTTGTTTGATGTCTGGTGTGAATTGGCAGCTTCACACTGTCCAATACGAGGTGACGTGGCTGCATAGTTTCATTGGGAGCACCTCAACTCTCTGTATCATTAAATAATTTCGTTTGGGCTCATCAGTTCCTCCTGAAAGAAATCTTGCCAGCTCCCAACCATGATTCATGAACTTGAATGTCAATGTTTTTGGAGTCAAATAACAGAAGAGAGTTTGAGATCTCCCTGTTCAGTGAGGAAATTTTATGGGATACTCCAGAGACCATTCCCTGAGTCTCTTCAAGACTCTTTCCAGAAAGTAAACCTATTATCTTCTTCTGGGGGGTTGAGGAGAGCCAGGTTCCAATAACTATTTATACAACTTTTCAAACACTTTTCCCACCTCAGTCCCAAATGCTCTTTATTTCCAGAAGTTCTGCTATTTAAGATGTCTTTAGTATTTCTGGGGTTCTCTGATGGAGATTAACATGCTTTTGAGATTCTCCAATCAATACAACAAATTCACTCAACAAATGTTTATTATCATATACCAGGCAGGGATCAGACACTTGAGATAGAACAGTAAATAGAACAAAATTCCCTCTCCCCAGGAGGTTTATAGAGTGTAAGAAGCAGTCAATAAACAAGACACATAGTAACAAAATAAATTACTTGATATTTTAGGGGCTGGTAAGTGCCACAAAAAAATATAGTAGAATAGGGTAAGGAGACTGGGAATGTCGGGAGATGAAGGTCAGGGGTGCAATTTGAAAAAGGATAGTTGTGATAGGCCTTAGTGAGAGTGTGAATTTTCATTAAGACTTAATGGAAGGGGCTGGCTCTGTGGCTAGGTGTTTAAGTTCACAGGCTCTGCTTTGGTGGCCCAGGTTCACCAGTTCTGATCCTGGGCGCTGACCTACACACTGCTCATCAAGCCATGCTGTGGCAGTATCCCACATAGAAGAACTAGAAGGACTTACAACTAGATTATACAACTATGTACTGGGGCATTAGGGACAAAAAAAAGAAGAAGATTGGCAACACATGTTAGCTCAGGGCCAACCTTCCTTACCAAAAAAAGTATACCATAAAAAACCCAAACAAACAAAAAACTTGATGGAAGGAGTTCTCCAAGGGAATATCTGGGTCAAGAGTGTTGCAGGCAGAGAGAACGCCCATGCCAAGGAGCTGAGATGAGAACCTACTCACGTGTTTGACGAACAGAAAGGAGGCCAGTGTGGCAGGAGTGGAACGAGGGAAGGGAAGAATGCTGCGGGAGGTGATGAGGAAGGGAGAGAGTGACAGGGCAGGGCGGTGGAGGTGTGCTCTGTATGCCATGTGCCATCGCTGGCTTTTACTCTGAAGGAAATAGCATGCCAATACAGGATATTAAGCATCGAAATGATGTGATCTGATTTATATTTTAGGAATATCACTGATGCTGTGTTCAGAATAGCCTGAATGAGGTCTCAGGGTAGAAGCAGAGTAATAAATTAGAAATTACTTCACTAGTTAAGGCAAGAAGTAATGGTAGGTATATTGGTTTCCGGCGGCTGCTGTAGCAAATTGCCACAAAGTGGATGACTTCAACAATGAAGTCCTCGGAAGGGCCGTGCTCCTTCTGAGGGCTTCAGGGGAGAATCATTTTTCGCCTCTTCCAGCTTATGGTGTTTGCCAGCAGTCCTTGGCATTCCTTGTCTGTGGCAGCATCACTCCACCCTCCGCCTCCATCTTTACTTGGTCGTCCTCCGTCTGTGTGTGTCTGTATCTCTGAATCTCAATCTCCCTAAAATGACACCAGTTGTTGGATTTAGGGCCCATGCTAAACAAGGACGACCTCATCTTAACCTGATTACATCTACAAAGAGCCTATTTCCAAGCCAGGCCACATTCACAGGTGCAGAGGTTAGGACTTCAACATATATTTCGGGAATACAATTGAACCCACAACAGTAGGTAGCACTAGTAAAGATGGTGAGAAGTGACGAGATTCTGGGTGTATTTTGAAAGTAGAGCCAGCAGAATTATCTGAGGAGATGGACGTTGGATGTGAAAGAAGAAAGCTCCAAGGTTGTCTTCATCTTCCCATGTCAGCTAATTCAGTTGTCACTCTTGCATCTGTTTTTAGCTTTCTAAATTCTGTTGTTGTTGGATCCTTCTCAGTATTTTCTCTCGGGGGTTTACAAGTTTTTAAAAAATCACTAGTTCGGCATTTTAGTGGGTTTGGGAAGGAGTTGCAGCAAACCCATGTGAGTATAATCTGCAGTATTTATCCAGAAGTTCTCTCCAGGTGTAAATCTGTTTTGTGGAGACTGAACCTTAGATATTTTCAGGACCCACTTTAAGAAAAAAAATTATAAATGCAAAATTAGATACAATAACAGTGGTACTCTTAAACCTCGGCAAGAGGGGCCCTTGTTCTGGAGAAAAACACGCATAAACACGTAAACATACACACAGTTTATTAAAGAACCCCAGCTCCTCTGTGAATTGGGATCTGACACTCAGCACTAACACAGCACAACCTGGAAAGCCAAACGGATGTCCCCTTATAACCAACACCTTTCAGGCCACAGAGGAAGTCTTCTCCACATCTCATGTTCCATGTCCTCATAAAAAAAGGTTACTGTGTCTAAACACTGTGAAGATTTTTGCATTTTGCTGATGTCGACATCGGAGATGGACATTGCATTGGAGTTTGAATAGGATTTGAGTAGCAAAAGTACTTGAATAAAAGACTGATTATCTTGTCAATTTCTTCCTCTGAGTAAGAGTAACTGCAAGAGAGTCTGGCTACTTAAAGTATCATTTTCCAGTAGTGCCAAGTATTCACATTATTCTTAAATTTGTATATATATATATGTAGCTCTAGATAAAAGTGCTTGAAGTAAATATAGATTCTTTACTTCACTGTATGTGTCTAGATATTGCCTTAAGAGACGATGAAATTACAATATAAGTAGCAGCTATTTGTATGATAAAATGTTTTATAATATTTTCTGCAATAATAATATATCAATATGACTCATCGTAATGTTTGAACATGATATTCAAAACTCAGTGTTCATTTCTGAATCTAAGTATTGCTTTTAAGAAATTTACCAACAATTCCAGTTGCTACTGCCCCAACAAAGCAAAGTTTCTTCAAATTGAATTCAATAAATAAATTGAATAAATTGAATTTAATAAATAATTTTAAAAAGTAGATAATGTGACATCATTATCAATAAAGTAAAAATTATCTAAAAGACAATTATTACAATATACACACTGTTTTTGGTAAAAGTAAAATGTTGGGGGTATAAATATCTTTAATCCATTAATTATATAGATCTCTATGCTATAATGACCCCAAAATCATCATTCTGTTCACAGAATACCCAGCTATGTACAATAATTAATCTCAATCACCTTTGACATTGGACCAACGTCCAGTCTCCTAAAAAAATTTTTTATATATTTTCCCTAATTTATCATTATGGAGTTGTCAAGATTGGAGAATACATTTTATTTGCAGTTGTTTCCATATTTAAAACTTAGATATTTAGACATGTGGTGTGGGTGAACTTCTGTTGTACTATTTCCTAGCTCCCAAAAATGTTAGGGGTGATGTAACTCTTCAAATGTGAAAATTTACTTAAAATGGGATAATTTACAAATTCAAAAAAGTGGTCAAACATACCATGTCTACAATTCCAGAAAAAAAAATCACTTTTTTTTTTTTACTAATTAATTGCCTGAGACACCTATATTTTTTTCTTTGAGACATATATATAGACACCTATATTTTACCCTTTGATTGTCTCTTTAGAGACTATTAGTATGAGTCAATGTTTCTCATAGCCTGATAATTCAAAAATTTTCCATAATGTTAATAGTTTAGAAAAGTTTTTTCATCTCTACAAATCGTTATTGGTAATGTTCTGGAACATTAAAATTGTTATCAAATTTGGGAAAACGTCTGTCAAGTTTCTTTCATATGTGAAGTGTTGCAAATAATCTTTCTGTTGTCACTGTTATAGTTTGTGCCCTATAAACATGGGAATTCTGGTAAATTCTATTTTGTGTGATTCCCATCAAAAAGAAATTGGAAGAGCTAGATAGATGGTGTGTTTAGATCTCAGTATGCTACATTATCAAGTATATTTCTGACAGGAGATAACTTTTATATTTACTGGGTATTGGTGAGATTCTAATTCTTTGCTGACACATTTACAAGTTTTATGATTATAACGGTTTTTCCATAAGAACACTTTCCTGTCATGATGTAACCTCTGGTATTGCATTTGCTGTCACAATGCTAGGTGGGCTGGCACAGTGGGCCAGGGGGAGCACACCTGGGAGCCACTCCTACAGCGAAATGGCTGGCAATGATGTAACTCCACTCAGGCATGCCTGAGAATTACATAAATATATTCCAGTAAGCCCAAACTAAGTGTATCTGCAAGTCAACTATTACCACACAAAATTGGTGTTCACATGCCCAATGTGCACAAACAAGCTGATTAATTATGGCATCAGCCTTTGGGAAAAAGGATCAGCTTTATTCTGCAAGACTGATCTGCAGGGAGAACAGGGGGCATGTGCCCTCAGATCTATCTCTCCAATTCAGGATTTGGGGAGAAACTTAAGAGGTTAGGGAGAACAGGCTGGCATGCGGAAATGCTGGTGAGACAGGTTTTCATTGGTGGGCTTCAAGCATTCACGGTAAGGTTTCAAACATTTATGACAGGGTTCTAAACATTTGTTGTTGTTGTTTGGTGAGGAACAGTGGCCCTGAGCTAACATCTGTTGCCAATCTTCCTCTTTCTCCTTGAGGAAGATTGTCACTGAGCTAACATCTGTGCCAGTCTTCCTCTATTTTGCATGTGGGATGCCGCCACACCAGGGCCCAATGAGAGGTGTGTAGGGCTGCACCTGGGATCTGAACCCAGGCAACCCTGAAGTAGAGCTCAGGGTTGTGTTAACCGCTATGCTACTTGGCCAGCCCCTAGGGTTCTAAACATTTTTGATGAGATGGGGAAGGAATTTTAACATGGGATAGTCCTGAATGAGGGACCCCTTTCTTCTGATAAGAGTCCAGCTTTCAGGTCCCCATCCATCATGTCCTGGTCCTTGGGATCTGTGGGAAGGAGCATCTTTGGTTCTCCAGTTGTTTCAGGTCAGATTTCTTCTTTTGTGCATGTCCTGGCTACATGACTTTGCAGGTTTTCTGAAAGGTAATTCTTATTCATGCTGTTGGTAAGAGATGGGGTCAGTTGAACTGGTCCTGCAGGGTCCATGTTTACACAACCTCTCTTAACCGAGATCCCTCATATGCCCATGGCTTTTCCAGTGCCACCAGACCCACACCCAGGGAAAGTGTGAAGAGTGGAGAGAAACGTGGCTCTTTAAGCAACTCTAGTTAAATGCCTTAGTTTTGCAAATTTTCCAGAAACAATGTGACCACACAAACACACTGCTAAGCCCCACTCTCAGGGTCTTGGAAGGTGCCTGCGCAAATGAAGAGCCCTGCAGTCTCAGCTTGCTCACCTCCACAGTGCTTCCTCTCTGCTTCCTGCGTGAAGCTGCTTTCTCTTCGCCACTGACACTGAAAGCTGGGCTGACCAACAGCTGGCTGGGGGTGGTTCTTCAACTTTTAGTCATTTTGGTCGCTTTATATGGGATAGTGAATACAGTATAGACCAAATAGATTTTAGCTTTGTTTTCAAAATTCAGTCATAGGGCTTTTATAGTAAAAATAAAATCAGTTAGTAGATAGCCCATTTTTGTTTTTCAGAAGCTAAAAATAGCAAGTTTCGAATTGAGCTGGCACATGCGGCAGCACATGGAGATGAAGAATGAACTGAAGTGAAAGCACAAGCTGGAAGCAGGACTTCAAAACAATGCAGCAGAATGAGCGCCCTGCTGCTGCCATGTCTGACTCCCTCAAAGCCCGGGGCTCGCATCCTTCGCTGTGAGCTCTGGGGCATGCTCCTAGGCCAAGAGTGGGTCCAGGGCCGGGCTCTGGGTTCTCACGTGGTAAGGTGAAGAAAATCAATTTCAATCCTCCAGGGATGATACACTGCAACTGAGGGTCACGAAACGCTCTCAGCTCTCTGAGACCCTTGAGACTCGAGAGGAGATTTCCAAAAATTACCACACCTCAAATTTTGGCCCTTTGGTTGAAAGCATTTACTGTATTTTATATTTCTGCCCATTTTTACCTATACAGGAGAGAGGTAGGGGGAGAGGCATGTGCAAATGTGGATAACTATCTGAACATTCTGGTCTAAAAATGTCTTTGACAGTACATCCTAGAAATTGTAATCACACCAAAAAAAGACCCACTGGTGTACTGATCTCCATAAGGAAAAGTGATTTGAACTTTTTTGGAAAAACGTACGTTTATTTTACCATTAGTCACAGGCACTGTTGTTTTGATTAATGCTTTGGCAAATTAAGTATTTTAGTAAGATTTAGAATGATCAGTGAAGGAGTAGTAAAGTAAGAAACATCAAACTTACACATGTATCACAGAGCACCCGCTCCTCTTTCACTCATTATGTGGGCTAGCTTAACTCATTTAATTCCTGTGAACCTCATTTTCTCATCTGTAAAAGGGGATAACTATGTCCAGCCTGCCAATGTTAAAGGATTGTTATGAAAATCAAATAAGAGAACTGTATGTATAAGTGCTTCTTAGACAGAAATATTACAAACATAGGATAGTATTGTATTTACTTTTTGAACTTCTGAAACTAATGCCTTAAAGGAACAGCCTTTTTGATTGAGGTGGGGTGATGTGCAAAAATTAAGGAAGTGAAGGGACATATTGAAGAGAAACTAAGCTTAGACTGGATGGTGGAAAGTCTGGGGGCACCACAAAGACTTGCAGGAGTTTTGAATAAGAAAGTGGGACAGCCAAAGAGACTGAGATGGGGGGATCACAAGAGGGGACTTTATCCACTTAAAAGAACAATTTTGTAGGGGCTGGCCCAGTGGCGTACTGGATGGTTCACTCACTCTGCTTTGACAGTCAGGTTCGCCAGTTTGGATCCTGGATGTGGACCTACACACCGCTCAACAAGGCATGTGGTGGCAATGTCCCACATATAAAGTAGAGGAAGATTGGCACAGATGTTAGCTCAGGGGCAATCTTCCTCACCAAAGAAAAACAAGAATTTTACAAATTCTAGGTGGAAAATACACAAGGATATTATATACTGAAACAACACAATGGACACAGCATACACTGTTTAGAGAGTCCCCTGCAAGTTAGCATAATCAGAAGACACATTGACTTTTTCAAGTTGCTAGCCTTTTAAAGTTGGATAACACAAATGAGCAAATCGTCCATCCCCTAAAAGTATTTATTAAGTGCTCATTTGTCCACAGTGCAAGTGGATGACAGCTAAGGGGCTGGGAAACCTACTTCAGTTTTCTGTGTAGGCCTGGCTCCTTATATGCTACAGGAAATGGAAGGGGGTAGTTATGAGATTTGTGCATACAATAACTTTATTGCTCAAACTCTGCCTAGTTGCTTCTACCCTAAACTCAGCACATTTGACAATTCAGTAAAAAAAAAAAAACCCAAAACAACATTTGACTACAATGGAGAGCATTCACAAGCTTCCAGAGAAACTAAATTAGTCTCCAAACTTTGAGAATATTCTGCTGTTCTTAAAATGGCCAATATACTCTCCTATTGAAGACCTGGATGTCGATCATCTTAATTTGGGGACTCCTATTATGACAGACTTCGACCAAAAACAAACAAGACAAAAATCCCTAAACAGGAGAGTATTTTGTTCTTGAATTCTGGTCCCAAACATGCCAGATTGTTGTCTCTCATCACTCTTGCTTTACGAAGACCAGGCTGTTTGGTGGCATTATCACATTATTAAGAAGGTACTTCTTTCCTGCATCCCCAATTTATGCTTGAAAAAATCTCAGTTTCACAAATGAAATAGACAGCACGCAAGAGCATTGCTCCCCTGGGTATGCGGTCCTGAGAGAACTCACATGGACCTGGCAGGTTACCTGCAGTTATGGATAATGACCAATGAGGCAGTAAAGAGCAACATCCCAGTAGCAGGTGGATCACAAGGATTTCTGGCTGAGACAGTTATCACTCAAGAGGTGCGAAATAACAGCAGAAAACTGGGAAAACTACATGTATCAAGCAGAGAGGAGGGCACCCAGAGAGCCAGAATAGAGCAGGGATTATGAATAAGAGCCTGTAGTCACATAAAAGAAATGCCAGACAGAGTTTAGAAGCTAATGTGAGCAATCTGATGAACAAGAGCTCATGTAGGAACGAAAATCTAAGACTGCTCCTGGAGCTGTGGAGTAAGGAGCAACATGTGGCACAAACGTGACCAATAGAAATTCTGAATGCTGGGTTCCCACCTTTTTCAAAACTCACGGGTCAGTTCTGTATTTTGGGATAATTTAAATCCTTGTTTCTTAAGGTTTACTATTTTATATTTGTCCACAGCATTATTAAAGAAACTATCTAATAAAGCCAGAGAATAATAATCATAAAAATAGTAATTGTAGCTGATACATACTGAATATTTACTGTGTGCCAGGCAATAGTCTAAGTCTTTTAAACACATTACTTCATGTTATAAGATAAAGGCAATTATGTGTGTAGAGTTATTCTTTGTTGTAATTACTACCTAGGCTGTTTTGAAAGTTCAGGAATGGATATAGTTTGTTGCCTATTCAGCATGCATTCTCCCTTCATCCTTCTTAAAAGAATCATATTTTTTCCTACTTTTATTTTTATTTATTCATCCCTCTCTCTACAGCCTGTGGATCAATTTACCCCCAACTCCAGAAGTGAGCCCTGATTCATTTTGTGTGAATAATTCCATCCCCTTGCTCAGATTCCTGATTGGCTCAAGGTTTGACATGACATACCATTCCAGCCAATGAGAATGAAGAGAAATTTTCTGGAGACTTCTTTAAAAGTTCCACCTAACCCTTCCATGAGGGGTCCAAGGAGTAACCATGGTACATGATGCAGCCTGGTTTTGAGGAGTTGGGATTCTATCCCAGAGCTGTCCGACAGCTCCACAGCCCAGGCTTCTTCCACTGTAATACTCAGTTGCATGCCTATTTATGTCACCACATGTGATAGTCAGAATAATTCTCTCCCTCCCCCAAAGATGCCTACATCTTAATCCCCAGAATCTGTGAATATGTTGCCTAATATAGCAGAAGGTATACATTATATTCTTTGCAGATGTGACTAAATTAAACATCTTGAGACAGGGAGATTATCCTGGATTATCCAGTTGGGCCCAAAAAGGGTCCTTATAAGAGGAAAGCAGCAGGGTCAGAGCAAGAGAAGGAGATGTGATGATGGAAGCAGATCAAAGTGATGCACCCATAAGCCAAGGAATGCCGTCATCCTCTAGCAGTTGTAGAAATTTCTGCCAAGAACGGATTTTCCCCTACAGCTCTAGAAGTAACTCAGCTCCGTGGACACCTTGATTTTAACCACCTTTATGACCCATCTCAGATTTCTGCCATCTAGAACAGTAAGATAATAAATATACGAAGTTTTAAGCCATTAAGTTTTTGATAATTAGTTACAACAGCAATCAGAAACTAATATGTCACATAAGCATAGTCTAACATTTGTAACTATCAGCAGTATGACCAAATTTTCAAAGAAACATGAAGTTACTATAAATTTTGAAATTTGACTAACTTATAAGTCGGCTTGTTCTGCCGCAGTACAAAGATTACAAATTTTTCACTAAGAGAAAACAGAAACTACCTCTACCGTATTTAGGTAACTTGACTTCCACTCCATTTATGCTAGTAATGCAGTCTGTATGTCATCTGGATATCGTAAGTGTTTATGACAATCTGCTTATCGTTATTTTGGCTTAAATATTATATGATGTCCTAAATGACAGTCCACTGTAGGTCTCAGAATAGATGTTCCGCCATCAGGAAAAGTGTTTATTTGGAAGAACCTGTTGGTGTGCTTCGTAGGCTAGTTCAGTCTACCTTGTTTTAAAGTATAAATAGAAGTAAGAGAGCTTCCTGAGGAATTCGAGCATTTCACAAAAGAGTAACATAAGTTTTCTGCCACAAATGATATTTTTTTCTGTGGAAGTGATATTGCTCTTTCAAAGGCAGCTATCCTGTTATCTTGGGTAAGCTTTGTGCAATGGATTTTGGAATTGTTTTCATGGAGATGGTTACTAAGAGTTGTGTCTAGTGACCTTGAATTGATTTGGATATTGAGAAGACCATAAGTTTACTATGCATAATCTGCCAAAGGCATCCACTTTTCCATGGAAATAGGAATAATCAAAAAGCCTCCATATATCATGGATATTGATTTTTGCAGAACCACAAAAGGAAGAGAAATATTTGCATTTCAGTGGAAACTCTTCCTTAAAACACTCTACTTCATGCATGGCCACAAGCACAGCTCAGAGGTGGCAAATAATTCCAACTCAAGAATCACTGACAATATCGTTTCTGATACAAGTTTCAATATTTATGCTCAATTAAGCTTATGGAATTTGCTGACAAGAACTTCATAGGGCCAGCCCTGCTGGCCTTGTGATTAAGTTCGGTGTACTCCATTTCATCAGCCTGAGTTCAGTTCCCAAGCGCAGACCTACACCACTCATCTTTCAGTGGCCATGCTGTAGTGGTGGCTCACATACAAAAAAAGAGGAAGATTTGCAACAGATGTTGGCTGAGGGCGAATCTTCCTCAGGAAATAGAGGAAGATTGGCAACAGATATCAGCTCAGGGCAAATCTTCCTCAGCAAAAAAAAAAAAAAAAAAAGGGAACTTCATAGAATCTGTTATCAGATCTTTAAACAGGAAGATAATTGCCAATAGGAATATCCAGATTTTTTCACCTCCCATCTGTCGCTTTATCATGTATCCTAGAAATCAGCTTTGGGTAAATAGTACTGGGAAGATTTCTCAAACTCTCTGTAATGATAGTGGTTATGAATATGGAAACTTAGGGGCACAAATCCTGCCTTCCTTACTATCTACCTGTATAAGTTTAGGCAACACTATTTATTTTGTAAAATGAGACTAATAATGCTACCTCCCTCCTTCATATGATTGATGTCAGCATGAGATAATCCATTTATAGAATCTGGTATATATTAAATATTCAATAAATATTAGTGGTTATTATTTTTTTACCCAGATTTAGTTGAGAATTTACATGTCAAACAAAAATGTGTTCTGGCTATTGCATGGTCCATGTTTACCATTTTGTTGTTTATACAGCAAGACTCAGTCCTTGTTAGATGCTATGGAACTAGATTAAGGTGAGTGTCTATTAATCTAATTGAGATCATGAGGCCCTTTCCATCATGGAAGGCTGTCTTCCTCTTTTGAACTCATTTGAACCACAAGGTGAAAGACGCAGTAATTCTTTTGAGGGCACCAAAATGATGAAGTGGGGGTACCTGTTAATTCTATATCTACTTGAAAAACACATACGTAATTCATAAGAGTTCTAATAATGAGGTACCTACCCTGCTGTCTTAAGAGTTTATATTAGCGAGTACGGGAAGGAATACGATATAAGCTGAGGGAAATGCTGCCCAAGAGTCTTAGAGTGCTAATATTCCTTTTGGCTTTCTTAGTATCCCATACACAAACATGCATTTGTACGCTGTAAGAAGTAAGGTATAATGAGTTAGGGAATTGTTACTTGTAACTAAGTTCTGTCCCGGAGACAATTAGGCTTCTGCCTGTTTATAATCATCCAAGTACTACAGGTGTATAGAGAAATGCCCTGATGTAGTTTATGCCCTTGAGGAAGCTAAAAGGAAAAAGAAATTTGAACATAAGTATACATGTAAAAGAGCAGAGAGACGATAAAATGCCAATAGCAGTGTTCTGCCTTCCTGGAGAATAGCTTGTGTTTTATAGTATACATTAATGTAAGAAACAATGTATTTTGGACCCATAATACCAAGAGATGTTGGAAAACATGGAGAGGGGCATTGTTCTAGACTTCATGCTCTTTCTGGCTACAGTGTTGAAGTCTTGAGTCAATTATCTGGTCACCAACATTTTGGCATGTCCATTATTCAGGATTGTGGAGAGTGTTCAGGAACAGAAAATGACACCTAATGGCTTGTAATCTAAGAGAGGAGAGAGACAAGTCTGCATAAAGAAATTTCCTAATGACAAAAGAAACGTAATTCTAACTGGATGTTAAAGTAGGATGCTTTGTGTCTGAGCTGAGGTCCCAAAGGCCAATTATTCAATGAGCACGAAGAAGCCCCACATCCAAGCTGGAATTACCGTGAAGCTGAAGCTTCAGGGTCCTTCCAGTACAGGAGCCCCTTCCAAGGCCTTGTATTTAAGCATGAACTAAATTTTTGTGTTCTTTTTTCTTCAGGAGGGCTCCTAGAATTGTTTAAACTTCAGGTCCTTCAAAATTGGATTTTCTACTGGAGAAATTCACACAGGAGTACCAACATTTCCAATTTTTTTTTAAGAGTATCAGTCTCCATATCCTCAGCTTCTATATGTAGTTTTTGTTTGTTTATTTGTTTGCTGAGGAAGATTGGCCCTGAGCTAACATCTGTGCCAATATTCTTCTATGTTGTATGTGGGTTGCCACCACAGCATGGCTGTTGATGAGTGATGTACTGTGCCTGGGAAGCAAACCTGAGCTGCTGAAGTGAAGCATGCTGAAATTAACCACTCATACATGGGGCTGGCCGGTCAACTTTTACATGTATTTTTTTACTGAGTTTATTTACCTAAAAATATACCTGTGATCCAAGTGTTATGCTGATTTTTCTTCCCCAGTTTTCCCTTTTCAATCCTTCTTCTCCCACTTTACAAAAAAAAACTCATAACTTGCATTTGTCCTGCATCTTAACATGGTAATTTTTTTCCCTCTGGATTTGAAAATATTCAAGTTCCAAACAAAGAGATTTTATAAAATACTGCATTTGGAGAAGACTCCTCTAACCGAGACTCTTTTTTCTTTTTATCATTATCTGACTTAGTTTCTGTTAAGAGTGACACATGACATTAACAGAATTTTTTGACCATGTTAGAAGGCTCCACATTCAGTTGACTATTTCCTTTTAGATCTGTTCCCTCTTCCATCCTCTGATTATTGATGGAAAATCGAAGACTATGAAGAGTCTAATAAGGACAAAATAAAGAAAGATGAATGTGCCTTATTTCATCCATGCAGCAAACTGCTTGATCTGTCTACCTATCTATCTACGTATCTCTGTATCTATCTATGTATGTATGTATCTATCTTATCTATCTATCTATCTATCTATCTCTCTGTCTATCTATATCTATCTATGATCTGTCTATCTGTCTCTATTAGTCTCCTACAGCTGCTGTTAACAAACTGCCATAAATTTAGGTGGCTTAAAATAATAGAAATGTATTCTCTCATGGTTCTGAAGACATCAGTCCAAAATGAAGATGTCGGTAGGGCTGCACTCCATTCAAAGATTCTAGGAGAGAATCAGTTCCTTGCCTCTTTCAGCTCCTGGTGGCTGTCTGCATTCCTGAGCTTCTGGCTGTGTCACTTCAATCTCTGCCGCTGTGGTCATACTGCCTCCTTTGCTTCTCTATATGTATCTCTTGTAGGGACACTTGTCACTGACTTCCCGGTCCACCTGGATGACTTAGGATAATTTCCCCATCTCAGTTTTGAAATGGACATTTTTGGAGACTACTCTTCAACTCGCTATACTATCTATCTACCTAATATCTATGTGTTTGTCTCTCTATCTCTCTGTACATCTATCATAGAATTAGAATTCAAAAGAGAGATGGTTTTCATCAGGGAATAAATTAGCACATTTATTTGAAATAAAAAATGAAGTCACATTTTTCATGGAGAGACAGTCTGGTTGATTTGAAAATAAGGACTTACTTTGCCATTGGGTTTATAACAAATATTTTCCCAAAGTAGAAAAAGCCAAATCAATAAGACCATGGTTTTAATAAAAATGTAAAAAGCCATTTCTACCAAAAACAATTATTTTGGGAAAGTGTGTTGAAATAAACTATATATATTTTTTCCTAACCATTTCTGAACGTGTAAAGTTAAACTAGGTGTCTCTAAGTGAAAGAATCTTAGGATGACTCTCATTTGATAAATCTTGGTTTACTTACCAGAAATAAGGAAACAAATTACTCCAATGATAGAATAATCCATCTTTTTAAAAAGCAGATGAATTCTTTTCTTTTTAAACTAAAATTGAAGCAAGAACCAATCAAACTGTAGTTAAAAATAGATTTCTTAGGATCACCATGTGACTTTTGGCTTATAATTTAAGAGTTGTAAGAACTGAAAACATTGCTATAATGAAAGTCTTTGCATTATCGCTATTTTATTTATGTGAACAGGTCTTTTTATATTTATACCTGTAAAATATAGGAATAAACTTAATGCTGAAATCTGTGTTATTCCAGCAAAAGTAATATTCATCAAGGGATACAGGAACTACCTGAAAATAAAAAGGCTATTCCTCTTATCAAACTACTTCTTTCCAATAAAATTATAATTTTATCTTTAAAATTTAATTATTAAAATTTGTAACATATCCAAGTTATTTTGATCAATTACATAGTAATAATAATTGTAATGAGGCTCAATGCAGAATACTTTTTAAAAATACTTAGAAATCTGTGGTCACAAAAATTTTTAAGTTATGTTTTGATTTATTTACATATTTCAGTCCCAGAGAAGTACGACAGGGTGATCAGAAAAATAATTTCAAGCATAACAATATAATATATTAGGCAAAACTCCTGTGGAGGGAATTGGGATGGGAGTTTAAATTCAAGGAGTAAAAAGAGTGATGTAAAATTTCTGACCATTAGAGAAGACCTTGTTCATGTATTTTAAAAGGATGGTGGTGGGTGTTAAATCACTGTGATAGACTTCATTGGATATGTTAAAAGAATAAGGAAGCAGGTTTTGCTCTAATGTCAGTAATTACATCCTTTGCAATTACTTAAATATAGGATAAAAATTTTAATTATCAACCTAAAAATATGCATGATGGTACCTAATTAAAAAATTTTGGGTTACATGAAAGAGGACAAAATACATTATTTTAGACAACCTAAACACATGTTGCCATGCTAAGAGATTGTAAAACCAGTCCTCCCAGTATTAGGGATCATCTACCTCCAGCTAGGAAAGAGTGTACACTTTAGAGCTGGGAAGGAAAGTTTCTCTGGAGTCAGATGTCTGTATGCTGAGCTGCCATCCCTGCCCCAGGGGTGAGGAATGGGAGGGGCTTTTTCCTCACATCCAGCAAAGGGAGAGTGGCTTCAAAGCGGCAACTTAGTGAGCTGAATATGGAAACCCAGGACCTAATGTCTGAACCCATTGGAGCAATATCTAAAAATGTGAGGCTACAACTAGAGCTGCTCTCCTTGGAGGCAGAACCAGGTGGGAAGGCTGAGTTGTGAGTGAGCCACACTTCCAAGGACAGTGGGACATGTTTTCTGGGCACTTGGTTTTAACTATTCCCATCAAAAGAACAGGTCCAAAAGGCTAGGAATTTCTGCCTTTTTTTGGTTTTGTTCTTGTATCCCCAGTACTTGGAGCAGGACTTTGCACATAGTAGTTGCTTGGTAAATGTGATGAATAAGTTATTGGAATCCTAACCCTTTCCAAGCCATGAGTCTACCTGTGTGGCTCACACTTTGGAAACCAGTTCAACCCACAAATCTTCCCTGGCTGCTCCTGTTGGATGTCCCTGGGTGTCCACAGGTAAAGTTTCCTCCAGGCAGGAATCATAGAGCTCTGGTCTTTTGGCCACCAGTATGTCGTGCTCAGAGGATGCCAAATCCTGTGTTGGCTGTCTCCATCGGAATTCTGGCACCCCTGAGCCCACGCTCCCACTATCCAGGTGCTGCTCCTTTCTGAAGAGAGAAAGGTACTTAGTTTGGAAATAGGAAGAAGGGCAGCACCTCCCTAGGCCATCATACTTTTACAAGAAGAGTATCTGGATCAAGTGATGATTATGATACTTTTTAAAGGGAAGCATTGAACAATTTTGCTTATGAGTAATCACAAAAATATAAAATTGGTGATGTGTGTGGTTGGAAAAGTCTACAGTTGGAAAAAATATGGCTTCAGAAAAGAAAACGAGGACAGCCTAAGCAGGTTTTCAGATTTGTTAATGATCTAACAGAAAAAAACATAGCAAGTCTAGAGAAGTTTCTATAAACACCTCAACATGTGTGTTTCCTGCCTTTTCTTCCTTTAATGTCTGTCCATTTGTGTGTTCCTGCAGGACATAGGTACCATGGAGCGGGAGGGGTAGAGCACCTTCGTTAAGAGCGTGGCTGGAGAGTCAGATGGCCAAGTTCAACCTCTGGGTCTGCTGCCGATTGGCTGCATTACTTTGGGCAAGTTGCTTCAGTTCGCTAAGCCTCAGCTTTCCCATTCATAAAATCAAGATAATAATAATACCTGCCTGATGGGGTTATGGTGAGGACTAAATGATATAATACTCATAATGCACTTAGAGTAGTGCAATTCATACTGACAGCCTAATTATGATGTTAATTGGACACACTGTTCTAATATTATACTATTACCAACAGCTATATATTATCTTAAAGGCTAATACTTATTATTTTGCATGGTCTTCACAGCATGGTGATTTCATAAAAAAAGTAGTGCTAATTTTTTCAAAATTTATTTATTATTGTAGGCCCGAAATGTGAATTCAAAAATGCTTAATTTTTAAAAGATTATGTTGATTTAGTATGTAAGAGGTTAAAATGTATGCATTATACTTTTTATGTAAAACACGAAGTGGTTAGATCTAAAAGTATGGCCCAAAAGGGCAGTGTTTCAGCACATTCTAATTGGACGAAAAAAGATAGAAAGTAACATGACTGTGTGATAAATATTACTAGTACATATATTTGATTATTTTTAAAATTTAATTAAATATTTTAGATTTTAGTGAAGAATAGCTAATTTTATCCAAGGCAGTTGGACTTATTTTATTTACTTCCTTGTCTTAAAGATAACATTTTAATACATCTGTATGTCATAAAGAGCTAAAATAACAATGCATTGTGAAATTGAGACTTTTTCTGGAATAATGATTAACCTTTCTAATAATGGTTAGACAGTTCGTGTAACAGTGCTAGAAATTCTTCTGCTAGGAGAAGTTTTAAGGCCCCAGAATAATATGTTCTGGGAATTAACTAGTTTTAGGTAAAAAAATGAGGGTAGGTAGGAAGGTAGATGATAAAAAATCTACCACAGAAATGAGGCATCCATATTATAAATTCAGAGACCAAACGTCTGACTTGGCTGCCCAACTTTTCAAACCAATAACTCTTTGTGTCTCTCAGGAAACACAACTTCTGTGCCCTCGTGTACCCTTCTAGCTGCTTGCTGCTATTTGTCCTTTTAGAGCCATCTCTGGATGAGTCAGCCAATGCTGATGGATCTATCTAATAGTTTTCTTGGAAAATGTAAAAGTTATATACTTCACATATTAAGAAGCCTAACAGGTGCCTTCCAATACCAAGAAAGAGACTTGGAGAAAAATACAAAGCTGGCATTGCGATGACACAGGAAAACTGGATTGTTTGGCTGACTTTCATGTTTTACCTGCTTTTTCAAAGCATTGCTTACCCAAAGCCCTAATCTTCCATTTGTTGGGAAGTTATCTAGAAGTCTTTATTTCATAACAGAGAAAAGTTTTTCTTCTCGGCCTATTTTCCTGACAACTTTCCTAAGCCCCTTCATCGGTCTCTCCTGAGTTTTCTGGTTGCAATTTTCATTGTCTAAAAATCAGGCAGCCTTCTGAAGCTGCTTCTTGCAGTTGGCTCTGTTTTCCCTGTGCTTTCACTTAGAATCTCCTATGAGGATCCCAGCTTAGCATCCAAGGGTAGAGCAGCTCAGCTCAGACAAACACAATGACACCCATCATGAGAAAGGCCAATCAAAGTCCTGAGCGAGACTCCTCAAATGGAAATTGGATATGTCTTGAGAAAATAAAGCATTCGGTTAACATCTCCCTCTCCCTTCCTTCTATACCACAGACATGACACACACATATAGACACACACACACACAAACACACACACCCCAAAAATATATTTTGGCTTTCATTACTGCTGTTTAAAAGAAATGCTGTGTCAGTGTTTTGATGCATCCAGGGACTGAATGTAAACAACATGGTACAACTCTAGAAACTGCCATCATAAAATATTTTAAGAGGCAGAATAGAGTAAAATAAAATAAAAATGTCTTTTTATGTGATATCTCAGAGTAATTCAGGATTTATGGTACCTTAACCTTTAGAATCCAAAATATTAAGCTATGTTTCTTAGAGATAATAACTCGGTTGTCCCTCACTTATGTGTCTTAGATAAAAGCCTACTGCCACAGAATCCATGAATGCTCAAATACCCTTGCGGGCCTTTAGTAGTAAATCTTATGGAATAGCTTATGGCCAATGTAATGGCCCACAGTAGCCTGCGAATATCATGAATTCTAATAATACTTACATCAGTAGAAACATGAAGTAATGTCTCCATTGTAATTAAATGATGTATTTAGAGCAGTGGACTAAATGGTCCCCTAGTGTGTTGGTGATATATTCTAATAGTCTTCTCTTTACAGCCCCACACAGTAATATTCATGCTTTATTCTGGAGGGCTTTGCTTCTGACTGAACATTTGAATTGCAACATTAAGTGGTAAAGTGGATTACAGCGAGACCCCATGAATATGGATCCTGATCAAGAAACTAAGTGCTTAAAAAAATAAAATGTTACTGTTTAAATAGAGTGATGACAAAAACACTTTTATATGGAGGAATGTTGGACATCTTTGTGCCCCCCCTTCTTATTCTACGTTCCAGAAGCAGAACATATTTGCCACAATTAAAAATTTAGTAGGGTGAAACATCAGAACTTAAATCACTGTAATTTCTACTGCACTTATTGAATTTAATTTGGGCTGTTTGAGGTACAAATTAGTTTTGATAATAATTACATTATTCCATTTTTAAAGCGTGTTCATTCTAAAGATTGTAGCTAACTATAGATTGTACACGTACATGTACGAAGAGGATATGTGTTACCAGCGCTGAAAGGAAATGATCTTGCACTCGATTAGTTAAAAGTGTCCCATTTTGAATTTTCATTCTTTATTTTTCCCTTGAATCAGGCACTAAAGCTTGAGGCGTTAAGAGCCTAGGGCAAAGCTGAGGGCGCTTCGGTCTGTCTAGTCTAGTAGTTAAGAATAAGGCAAAGAATAGTCTATTGCTGTAATTGATAATCGAATTAGACAGTGTGCTTGTATATAACATCAAATTATAAAAGACAAAATCAGTTTATATATTTGATGAAATTAAATATTTGTAAGATATTTTCTATTATTTATTGCATATTACACTTGCAAGCGTTTTTAAACACATTTTCCATGAACAAGGATAATTCTCCATCACTGTTGATGATTTTGACTGTGTATTTGGTCAATCAATGTGGATTTCTAATGATGAAGCACTAAGTATGTGTACAGCTGCCTTTTCTACTTGACTGAGTTAATGTGGACATGTGGGTTTGCATGCTGTGTGTGTGTGTGTGTGTATGTATGTGTGTGTGGCCTGTGTGGTATGTATTTGAGTATACATTTGTCTACTTAGGACATTATGGATTTAAATGCACTGAGAGCTTGCAAAAGCTCCGTGCATGTCACTGAAATTACGCATATGATGGCATTTGTTGCTCAGTTGTTTTTTATTTAAAGATGATTCGGGATGCCTTATTTCCTAAATTTGTTGTCACTGTATATTAGAAATCGGCATCTATTCCACAAATCCAGAAGATTAAACAATATGCCATTGTTTCCCCCAAGAAACTTTGCTCTAGTAGGGATAATTGGTGGTTTGGGATAAGTTTAAATGAACTCCCCTTTTATTTTGTCTTGTTTTAAAAAACTACAACCTTTTTGCTATGCTCTCAAAGTTTTGCAAAAAGTCAGAGAGCTGTCCATTCAAGTTGTAGTAAAAACCGTACTGCTCTAGAAGAAAAGAATATCAAATGCATCGGAATATGGAGACAGTGGTCAAATACAGCACTTTAGCTAAATGAAGAGCTCTTTATTTGACCAGTTCAGACATGGCTTTGGGTGGCAAGCCAATTCTTTGAGCACCACCCTTGAAAATCATGCTAATGAGCCTCTTCACTTCATCAAGTAGGATTGTGGACCTTTTTGTCTGCATCATTAAGGCCCCAAATTGCCCCATTAGCAAGGCCTCAAATTTCCCCTCGGGGTCAATATTTAATGCAGGTGAGCTTAGGTTAACTACCCTCAGAGGCCTCTGGACAACAAACAATGTGGAGAACCTGTTACAGTGAAATTCATTTTCTCCCCAAGTTTCCTTTGTGCAACACCATTTTCCATATTAGGATTATGTTTTAAAATCATTTTGGAAGAAAAAAAGATATTAAGTTTATTTTATGTTGCTAATTCCAAAAGAGTGAATTTTGAAATGGAAGATAGAAATTCTTTCATCAAGCACTCCTCTCAGTGTCTCCTAAGCTTTAATTTTTCCATCTGTAAAATGGGGATCATTATATTTTCCCCACGTATCTTCTGAGGATGCTGCTGTCTTAAAATAAAGATTGAAGAACCCACAAAAAATAGCAAGAGTAATATCAACACTTAGCAAGTTCTTCCAGAATTTTTTTCTGCAAGATTTTAGCAATTAAAATCCCTATCCTTATTAATTATTTAGTTAAAAATACATGAAAAGTTAGAACTATAAGTAGTAATCTGACTGCAAAATTAAAATTCAGAATAGGATTAAGTGCTATTAACATGGAGATAATTTTTAGGACCAGAATGTTGCATATATTTAAAAATAAAAATACAAAATTTTTCTCACTCGTTAAAATTTGAAGTAGGAGGAAAAGGCAAAATGATTCTTCCTGTATCTCTATTGTCCATGTGGTGGCCTGAAAACTGGTTAATACTCAATGGCTGTTAGTTATCTCCAGAGACTGTCGGTGTTTGGGGTGGGGAACAGCAATGATCTCCCTGAGCATGCTCAGCAGAATCTACTGGTGATGTCTGGACATGAAACCTTTTATAAGTAGCAACTGAAAGATGAGAGCCGTGGTTACAGTTTCCAGCAAGTATGTGAAACAGAAGCCTCAAGATTATATTCCACATCTCAGTAGAGATAACGTTTATGTCTCCTGTGTTAAGGTTAATTTCCATGCATTTAGGGCTCCTGAAATCCTCATCACCTTTGCGGCTGGTCCCTGCAAAGTAAGTTATGCTACTGAATGGGGCCCCAATTAAGAAGTGCTTGCTGGTGTCCTTCCAGCAATATCTTGTGAGTTTGAACAATTTTAGTGAAATAAATGTAACAAGGAAAAATGAATTCTCTTTAGCCTCTATTCAGCCAAAATTAGCCTCCGTGGATTCTGCCTCACAAAAGCACCATGGGCCTCTGGCTGTGCTCTGTAGCTGTGAAATAGAATCAAGATTCCATTAGGCATCCCAAGCTGCCTCCTTCTCCAGGGCAGACAATAAAAATGACAACAGGGGATTGTCCCTCAGCTAGTCTAACAAGGGGGTGGGTCTTTTCTAAATGACTAGATGTCTGTTTAGCTGAGGGAAAAATTTAAAGGGGCCATGGGCCAAATTTTCTTCAATTCTTTGGCTCACACGTTTGTTTCTTAGGTCATCTTCAAAGAGACCTTGAATTCTACCTCTATTGAGGCCATGGCTCCCCCTATGTCTTTTAAGAATTTGTATCCTGAGACAAAAATAAGAGACCAGGCATAGTCCAGACAGTAGCATTACCTTGTAAGAGATAGCAGAAGTTTTAACAATTACCCATGGATTATTGGTATTATCATATTTTTTTCCTCTTAACTCAAGGGTCAAGACTACCCCCTAATCTAGACAAATTCTAGATTAGAGACAAATTTTCTGCTTTTGGAATTTCTTTATGGACAAGAATCCCTAATAGATAACTTTATTCAGATGGCCAAATCTTAACGTGAACACGAAAGGAATGCGGCTTTATAAGCTTGGCTTTATAACGCCATTGTATGCTCTTACGGTCCTCATGGAGATGCTGGCCACTCTTATTTCTATTGGGGGATCAGGTCTTCAGGTTGTCTACATTCAAGGGGCCCCCAATATGCTATGACCTTGCCAAAATTCCTTTTGTCATGAACTCCCTATCGATTTCTCAGTCTCCTTTCTGTATCAGAAGTGCAAAAGTCTAAGAACATTTTCTTCCCCTATCCAAGGATAAATGTGATATAACTTATTCAGACCTCACATGAATTTGATTGAACATTCCTTCCCTTTCTAATTGGCTGAGTAAATAGACTTTTGTATTTCCCTTGACAGATGCCATAGAGTGAAATTTAATATAGCTTGTCAATGAGTATCAGAAAGTTAAAGAGTTCATCAACCATTCATAGTAATTGTACTGTATTCACATAGAGTTATAAATGTATATTTCATGGCCCTTCTCTTTTGCTTCAATCAAAATTACTGGCAGGAAGTAATATTATATAATACATGGTGTCAATTACTAATGGTAGTGGCAAGTAAATCATAATGTTTTCATTATCGAATTGCTAATACTTAGAGATGGTAATATTGCATATATAAAGTCTTTAATAAGCAATTATTTATGTGCTCACTTACTGGATGTTGCTGAACCAAGGCATTTCTTCAACACTAAGTGGAAATTCTATTCAATAATTCTTTCTGGAAAGTCATTCGCTGGTACTATAGTTCTATAAAGTTGCTTAAAAGAAGGTTACATATTTGTTACAGAATTTTAGCAAAAAAATGAAATAAACTAAACGGCACCACAAATATTAAAATGTGAACTGCCACTTATAAAGTATCATGCCTGATTCCAAGATAAAAAACAACTAGATTTATCTTGGTTTTGGACAGTGAAGCTGCGATCTGAATCTAATGGCTTCGTGGTCAGAAAGCCTGAGCTCTAAAATTGGCTTTGCCATTTGTAACTTCCTGTATGGCCTCAGGAAATATTCTGAAAATCTTTGAGACTTAATATCCTTATCTGTAAAATGAACATATTTTACTACTAAACATTTTATCAGTCATGTTGTGAATTAACGTATTTTGTTAAATATCATCATAAGAAATACAGTAGACTAATCACCAACGTATTAACATCTGAGCTTTCAGAGATGAGGTAAAGAGTGGCTTAATTCTAATTTTTCAAACAATTGTTAAGTACAGCTCCTAAGCACAAACAGTGTTACCTTTTATTTGAGTATTTAGTCTGATAAGGGTCCTTTTTTCTTAGCATGGCTGTATCTTTTTGACACAAAACAAATTTGGACATATCTAGAATGCATGAGATGAGCAGACTTTTTTTTGTTTTTTTTTGTATTACCTTCAAGGGTATTCTGAAGCTAAAGTTAAAGGAAAGATAACATATTTTTTGTTTGTTTATTTACTTTTTCAATTGTGTTTTTTATCGTATGGTGACTACACAAGTCAGGACTCCTTTACTTTTGACTACAAAAAATTTTGTTAGTTGTAAAAATTTGCCAAGAGATCTTTAAATGTTTCTGTAAATGTGAATGTGTTTTGTAGTTTCTGTGCAAGACTTTATGAAACAAGAGACAGTAAGGTGTAGGTGTGCAATACTGAGACATATTTTAAATATGTGTATAAGCACAGTGACGTTTCAGACTGGCTATTGCTGTTGACATCAATGGTAACTGGGCTAAAGCTTTACCTTCCCCATGGTAAGTTCATTTGGAGTGACGAAGAAACAATTATCTGTCACAATCCTTAGAGATTTGATTTTTTTTCTGAATTTCCCAAATTACCTTAAGTATTTTCACTAGTTTCAATGCAAATATTCCAGTTTTAGATACCATGGGCCAGCTGGGCACTGAGTCTGGAAATAGGCCAAGGCATTCAAAGTTGGGATTTCTCAGAGTAAAAATGAAGAAAAGTGCTCCACACAAGATAGCGTGGTATAGTCAAGTTCACTCATTAAAACCAGAGATTAGATCGGGTGCTCCCATTTTCAAAAAATATTTGAAAAAAGAAAAATATATACTTTCAGTAACCATACGGTCCAGGTTTCTGTTTTTAGCAAACTGCAGTCTCAGGGAGACAGGAGAACACAGACAAAGCCACACAACTGGGGTCTGTAACTAGCTACCCATTGGTTCTCTAACTGGATCCCCAATATTCCCAAGAGCACCGTAGGACAGGAGCATCCAAATGCAATGATCAGACTTGTTGCAGATCAGGGAACCAAATGGAGACAGACATAAAGCAGTTAGACAACTACATTGTGCACAGTGGGAGAGAAGAACAAAGGAGAATAAGGAAAAAAATCTAGATCAAAATATCAAACTCGAAATAAGCTCACAGACAAAAATTCCAAACACGTGAATAGAATGAGGATAGAGAGACAGATAGAGAAAGACAAACACAGGAAAATAAAATGGAAAATTAAACACAAACAAAAAAAAAATTACTCAAATTAAGTCCAAACATTAAAATTCCAAATAAATGACTAAATCAAATAGTAAGAAAGGCAGGGCAGGCAATAAATTTAATACTCAGGATATGAACTATCTCCAGATGAAATTAGTTGTAAGAGATAATCAGAGATTTTAAAATAAGCAAGTTTAGTTATAAATAGGGTTAGTAATACTTCCTACCTCACAGGTTCGGAAGCTTGAGTGAAAGTACGTCTCTGGAACATAATAGGTATTCAGCTAATATTAGATCTTATTCTTACAAATATTCTTTTTATTAAAACACTATGGTTCATGGGATCCAGCCAATACTTCTTCTCCATTTCTTTCTGTGGAATCTTCGCGTTCATTTGAATCCTGCTGCTTATCTTTATTATAGTTTCAACACATTAGATAACACCTTTATGACTTGGAGCCACCTCCTTTCCTGTTATGTAGAGTCAAGAGAAAGTGGGCAATATCTAGAGCTCATGTAAGAAGTAAAAACAACAACAAAACTCTAACAATGTGCTTGTGTTCCTCCTGTTTTGGAGCACCTGAAGAAGAGTTTACATCTCATCAGTGCTCAGATTAACCTGGGAAGCTTCACAGAGGAGCTGATTTGGGAGCAGTTCTTTGAAGGATGTGGTGGAAAAATGGAAGAAAATGCTCTGAGTTAGGAAAGCATGTGTGAACAAGGACCAGTAGGGAAAATAGGGAGGACAGTGACAAATTTCATAGTTTCAATGAAGGATCTAAAACCAAAAGACTCGAAGTTTGCATATGACTCATGACAGAGGATCATAAGGCCTGCTAATGGCCAAGCTTGATGAGAAGTTTTAGATCATATGTTCCAGTGGTTTTCAAAATTCATTTATTTACAGAACAGCCTATTCAAAGGAAACTTTATACGTAACTCAATATGTAAAACAGATCAGAGCCTCGCTGCTCTGATCAATGGTAACCCTGCCCGACTGACAGTTTCCCTTCATGCCTTGGCAGTAGCCCACAAAGCACTTTCAAGGAAACCCTACAGTTCAAGGTAGTATGATTTTTACAACTTTGGTTTTAAATGTTCCAAGGCTACTGTTGGTTTGTACGGCACCTTTTTGCAAATTAGAAGACATTCTCTTTTGGTGGATGTGGCCCCATGGATGCATGGTTTGCCAAAGGGCAGCACCTTCAAGAATGAGAAAAAGATGCTTATATTTCTGAGTGGCACCTCTGCCTTTTGTGGCCAAACTCCACCCATGCTCCACAAACAGCAACCCTTTAGCTATTTCTCTGGCCCTAGGGTGCACGCGCCCACGGCACAGTCTGCATTTTGGAGGGCTGACCTGGGGAAGAAGAGAGATGTAACCCTGGGAGCAGTCAAAGGCCAGTCTGTGCAGGGAATTCTGAGATCCTGAGTATGGCCTCACTGGAGCAAGAGTAGGCTATGGGTGGGCACATCATTTTGGCCTTGAAGACTCTTCTCAATGAGGGGAGAGGCCTCATGAGAGGACAGTCAGGGTGGGGCTCTTGAAAGCATTAGGCTCAAGGCAAAAGTCCCTGTGCCTCCATCTAAGGATGGCGTTTGCATTGACTATTAGCACTGGTAGGTTGAGAGGGCATGAGGAGTAAGCAGGTAATGGAACCTGAAGACAGAGGGTACTGTTGACATGAGTGCCTTACAGGAGCTAGAAACTGTTCTAGGTGGACAGTCAGGCTGTGGCAGAAAGGAGCAGGGGATTAATACCCTCAGCTTAGTCTTTCCCTCTCTCTCATCTCTTACTGATGCTTTACATTGGCCAATCCCAGCCAAGAGCCAGAGGACAAGGGAGATGTTTGATGTGGTCAATACAGGTCTGCCTGTGGGACAAAGAGCTGGGTAAAGAAGGGTGGATGAGGATTCTGGAAGGGAAACAGAAGAAAATCAACAAGCCTTTTCAAAATAGAGAAGTAATCCAATTTACCAAGTGTTTCTTCCCCAATGTGTAGGAGGACTGAATATTGAAGAGGCTGCAGGTAGAAATGTCCTCTCAGAGGCTATGTCAAAAAATAAAAAATATTACTTAAGTGGCATAACTAGTTTATTCTTCCACATGTCACCTTACTGATTCTTCACAATAATATAACCTTCTGATGTAAGATAATAAGTACTATAAGACTTTTTTTTTTTTAAATGAGGGAACCAATAGTCAGAGATTTAAATGACTTGTCTCAGACCATTCTGGTCATTTATAGTCCACTGGCCAGAGAGTAGTCAACTGTTTCTTGGGCATTGGTTGTGGGAGTGTCAGGAAACCTAAGGTGAGATGGCTGAATAGGAACACTATTTGCAAAACATAGTATTTCTTAGCTCTCTTTTATGTTCTGCAAACCTAAAGGCTGAGAGAGGAGTAGTATTGTGAAAAGCATTATGAACACATTCTTTAGTTGCTTAAATAGTAGAGATTATTCAAGTCCTAATTTTAAATATTCTTCCATGCTACTCTGAAATTATAAATTAAAATTTGAAAAATTATATGTCATATGAGATTTTTAAAAGATTTTCTTTTTAGAATATTTAACGAGATGACTTTCCTAATGATAATATTTTATTGAAAATTTGGTCCTACTAAAAAGTCAGAGAACTATATAATATGCAAGGACAGGCAAGTTCCAGGTCATAAATATATGAAAAAGTAGTTACCAAATAGTACTACTGTTATGAAAGAGGATAATAAGTATTCTAGGGGTGGGAGCAGTTTTTAAAAGTGTTCTGTAAGTCAAATAGGTTTGGAAGTGTTACATATTAGCCTATCGAAGGCTCTGAAAAGTCCTGCAGCACTGAGGCTAATTCAATTTGCTTACCACGCAGAAGAGACTCACAATTGAGCACCATCAACATAGAGAAGGCAGTTAGAACTCAGCTCTCTTCCAAGCCTTTGTGTGATATGTATTCATCTTTCTATTTTGATGGTTTAAATCGGAGGAACTGTGATTTGCTTTGAAGTGGTCTTTGGAGGTCATAATATCTTCCCAATCCTGCTGGTACAAAATGTTATGTTTGAAAAATATGATACTGAAAATCTTTAGTGAATTAATTTTCTCAAAAAGAGTAATGGAAAGTTGTGTCTTCTGAAATGTCAAAGCACCATAAAACTCTCAACACTGCAGATTGGTTTGATTGTTATTTTGAGGATTTGCTCAGATTGGGAAATTATATTTAAAATTTTTCCTTCATCTAAAGTAATGTCTAAGGCTGTACAGTCCTCCATAGGGGTATTATAAGTGTTTCAATAATATCTCAAAGCATTTCCTTTTCTTATATTGTTTAGCTAAAAATATTCAAATTATTAAAGAAATTAATAAAATTTCTAAAACATTCTTTACTAATGAAAATAGTTTATCCCTATACTAAATATTAAGGCTATTAATTCGGTTTTCCCAGAATTCCTTTTCCTTCCATGCTTCTTCTGGTCTTAGACCCACCCCACTCCAACCCCCCACACATTCGACCTAAGATTAGATCAACGAGTGCCTTAAGTCAAGCTATCAAGAGCCTTTTCCTGAATGGAAAATATAGCTGGAGCTTGAAGAAGGCACATTCTATTTTGCTCTGGCAGCACAGCTGTTGGCATATCAGCACTGGGCTGCTGTTGGCCATGGTCCTACCCCATGACAGGAGAATTATGGCAACAGGAGAGAATAAGGATAATGTGCAAAGAGATGAGGGACAGAAGCAGAGAGACCCAATACATTTTTCTTTTATTTCTTAAGCTCATTGGAATTGAGATTCGAACACTTGAAAGGAAAATGATTTGACAAGCACGTTAAGAAATAGCAATTATTTGATTCTTTGATATTTATACCAGGTGTCGAATTTTTTGTCTAGCGACTCTCTCTTTTGAGGTGACTCACTCTGGTGATGCTGACTACAGTTAAAAAGTTAATCCTTGGAGCTGGCCCAGTGGCATAGTGCTTCTTTGGTGGCCCCGGGTTCGCTGGTTTGGATCCCAAGAGTGGACATACGCATTGCTTGTCAAGCCATGCTGTGGCAGGGGTCCCACATATAAGATAGAGAAAGATAGGCATGGATGTTAGCTCAGGGCCAATCTTGCTCAGCAAAAAGAGGAGGATTGTCAGTGGATGTTAGCTCAGGGCTAATCTTCCACACACACACACAAAAGTAAGTCCTTTATTTGAACACACAAAAGTAAAATGAAAAAGAAACCATTTGTAATTTCTTATGAATCAAAATTTGGTATATTTTTCTTTATTACATAAAGAAACTCTGTATGTTGTGTAAGAAAATATGTGTCTTCCAGATTCAGGAACTTATTTCACGAGTATAAAGGTTTTTGAAGAAAAGTATAAAGTTAGAACTCCACAGCCTTTGGCCTCTATATCTACACAATGGATCACAATTTACAGAAAATGATATTTGTAATGAAATTGGGGTCATGATTATTGAGAAGCTGGTTACTCCTACTACTCGAGTTCTGTTTTTCAGTATAACATTTCCACTTGCCAATATATATATTTTATATTTATTGTTTTACAAAAGCAAATTCTTTTTACTTGTCCAGCTATTCATCTCTAGCCAGCCAGAGAATAGGACACATTGAAGACTCAGTCCTGTTCTGGATTTCAATCTGTCTGTTGGGGAAAGATTATGTGAGTTGTTAGCAAATGTGAAGTGAGCAGCTACTGTGTGTAGAACACGTTGAATGATAACAAGAGATATAAAAATAAGAGTCCACGAGAACTCCACTGATTGCTACTGACAATGATATTTTACAGTTCAGCTTCCCTGAAACATCCTGGTCTCGTATACCACCAATATTAGAGTTCTTCACATTCTATGCTTTCTCTTTTAATAAATCACAACTATGCAGCAGTTATGGTTTAAAGCACTTTTCAGGTGCATGACCTTATTTAATCCTTATAATAACATTTTGAGAAAGTTCTTATTATTCCCATTTTATAGATGACAAAACTAAGATTCATGGATTTTTATAACTTTCAGAAGGTCACTCAGCCAGCAAGTGGCAGAGCTGCAATTGAAACACATGCCTTTGGATTAAAACATCTCAAGTTTTTCCCAGTATTGCCTTTCCAAACAGAACAACCAGATATCCATTTTCTATGTAGACAATTTCATTTTATCTATCACGTTTAAGGATTATAATAATCCCTATATTTATTGAAATAAGTTAAATGTCTTTAACAAAAAGAAAAAGCTTTGACTTTTACATTTCACTACTCTATCACTCAATTTTTCTCCCAAAAGCAGGTAAAACGAGCTGAGGATGTGGTAGGAGAGAGGTGGGGATCCATTTCACACTCCGTTTGCACTGCCCTTGGCATATAGAGTCAGGCAAACGAGAGCCGACCATCAATCCCCCCATTTGCCCACTTGTCCATGGGGGGGGTGGAAAGGTTTAGTGGGAAAAGTTTGACATTTTATCCCCAAACAAATACAGCGATTATGCGTGGAATTAAATTATCCATATGTACACAGTCTAGGGAATTAACTCTATCTGAAATGGTGGATTATTGCAGGAATTGAAACTAAGCCCTTAAGGCACTCCTTTTACTTTGTCCTCTGTATTTTTTACAATGAGCTTTTAGATTATTTTGGCTATTTTGATGGCCGCTTTTCAGTATGTTCCTACTCGGTATGGATCCGTGCACTGCTCTGGCTGGTTTGAACAATTTTTTAAAAAGTATTCCTCTGAGAGTCCTAGAAGCAGACAAGTATTACTTGAAGGGGAAAGGAGATTTCTATTAGGTCTGAGAGTCACAAGTGAACAGATGAAATTTCAGAAGTATAAAATACTCCACAGACTGCAAATCGAGACCCAAAACATGACTAACAAGATTTTGACAAAATAAAAATCCCACTGTTTTCTCCCATATCTTTTTGTAAGTGGTACTTTTAGTGAGTTATTCTTTTCTGATATATATATATGTTTTTTTACATTACATATATATGTAATTTTTACCTTACAATTTTCTAAACGACTCGAGATCTGAACAAGAATCAGGAAAATCAAGCCAAATAAAAATAATTATGACATTGTCCTCACACTTTTTGAAAGCCCAAGAAGGCATATATAAAAGCAGTAAGACTATTACCCCCTTTAGCTTATTATTTGCTGTCATAGCACTAACAAATTCAGTAAATTCAACTTCTCTGCATAACTTCGAGTTTGGCAATATAGTCTCAAAAAGATGATGGTGAGTGAGGGATCCTCTAGGAGAATTGCTTTCTTCCCCTTGTTCCTGAATTTTCTGCCCTGAAGAAATGGCACACGTGAGTGGAAGCACATTCAGGCAATTACCTAGAAAATTTTACACATTTTAAATGTCACAGAAACTAAAAATAAATTGTCTTCACTTTTATTTAAAGTACATCTTAGATAGTTATCCACTGTGAAGGATTTTCAGCAGTCACACTAGGTTTTGTTTTGTAGTTTGAATTAATTACTTTATCCGCAGAGATGGTATTTCCCATACCTGTTTTTATTTCTACAGAACAGGGACCTCAATGTCAGGTGTCACTTTCTGGCTTCCCATAGTGAGCAGGGCAGAATACCACGGGCTCTGCTTTACTATGCCCATCTCTTACACAGCACCTTGGGCCACTGAAGTGACCAGGAACGAAGACATAGAGCTTTATACACTTGTTCTGAAATTGGGTATAAAATTCCTATGTGAGTCAATGATTAAGAGGAATGGCAGCAGAGTGTCACCAAGTACTGATAAAGGAATCCCTTGTCTGAGCTTCATGGGTTCACTTCCAGTTTTGGTGTTTGGATGAGAATCTATGACTTATTGAAGACTCTTCACAGACTATGACTAATTCATTCATTTATTCCTTCCTTCAACCAAAGTTTATTGAGTATAGCAATGTTTACTGAACTAAATGGGCCTCTGCTGGCAAGGCGAATTCTAAGACAGTTATGCAACTTTGCTTTGTATTAGAATAACCCATAAGGCATCAAAATACAGATTGTTGGGCCCCACCCCCGAATGTAGGGTTACGGCCAGAATTTTCTTTTTTAACAAGTTCCCAAATGATGCTGATGTTGCTGGTCTATGGACAACACCTGGAAACCATGGTTCTAAGCTATTGCCCACATGTAGCTTAAATAATTACTCCTCCAACTGGAAATAGGTTATGGTTAGAAGAGACAAGTCGATGTGTCACATGCTATTTTAATCAATTGCAGGAATTCAGTTTTGAACAGCAAGGATGGTGAAAACCAGTGTTAAGAATATTTTATATATTCTCTGAGAAAGAGATATTCATACTTAAGAGCTGTTTCAGAACTTAAACCTTTTTTGGAGTTTGCTCAGTGCTGATTGATTACACAACTAAAACACCTAGATAAGGGTGGGAGGATCTTTGAAATCTGTTGTAGAATCTTGCTTTTAATCATTCTGTGTTCTGTGCAAGAAGTTTGTACCAAACAGTAAAAAATTAAAAAGTGTCAGGCTCTGGAATGCTTTCAATCTGATGATCTTCCCACAGGAGACTTTATTTTGTGGGAGTGAAGAACTCTGAGAATATGAACTAAATTACTCGGGCCATTAAGACATCTCTGGCAGTTCTAAATAGCACTCTGAGAGCCCAGCCAGAAAGAAGAATACTACCCTCCCTGAAGACTGAACTCACTCCCATGGAGTAAGCATTGTAGTGGGAGATCATTTAAATATTGCAATATGACATAAAAGGGAAGCGCTGGTAAATATCTCAGTCTCACATTTCACAGAGAAGTTTTAATATGTATTATATTGGATTCTTTCCAATTTGGTTGTAGTGGTTATGCGAATTTTACATTAATTTATTTATGTTATATCTCTGTGGTATGTGAGCACTCAAGAAAATATGTGAGAAATATAATCATTAGCGTAGTTTAAAAACAGTAAAACAGAGTTAATATAAGCAAGTTCTAAAATATGGTGCAGAAAAATCATTCCGTGCTATTTGGAATATTCTAGGAGGAGAACCATGGCTTCCTAATTAGTTAGCAGGTTTCCCCCCTTACATATGAATAAAATAACTAAATATTAATTTTTATTGCCATAGCCCATATAAAATATTTATACTATGCAGACTTTCATGTTCAAATATTTCTTTTTAAATTAATTTAATAAAATATTTGTTTTTTTCCTGTAAAGCTCCTGATTGCCTCTTATAAAATGATACAATGGGTGGAGGTCATTTCACCAGAGGTGAAGAACATAAAAAATAATTGTTGAGAAAAAAAATGAAGCATATTGTACACAATTTCAGTTCCGGCCTCACCAGAAATTGTAGTTACCAGGAAAAGCTAAAGAAACAATGAACACAGTTTAATACTGCAGATGGGAAAGTAAAAATGTGAACTAACTTTCCAGTTTGTTTATTTTGTTTTCAGCAAGCATTATTCATAGAAGCTATAATGTGATAACCTAAAACATAAAAATTTGCCACTATCTATTCATCTGGTGTTACAAAATTGTGATTCCACAAGGAAGACCGCTAGCCAACCCTTTAATGACAAACCTTGCTTAATTTAGAGAGAGTTTGGATTCCTGGTTTTTCAGAATGTCACCTTCATAATTTTTAATTTAATATATAATATGAATTCTCAAGAGGACACTGGATGGTAAATTCTTTGAGCGCTAATCAATGGGCCTTGAATTTAGCAAGTGTTTACAAATCTTTTGTTAATATTTTAGCTGTATTTAGGGTAGGCAGACCACCAGGCAAAGTCAGTATCTCATTCCTCAGCTCTGTACCTGCTAGCTGCCTGATTTCTGGGGCTCACTTTTGTCATCTGTAAAATGAGGGGATGAGAATAAACGGCCTTTCTACCTGTAACATGATATTCCACATAGGAAAACACTGTTCAACACTACTGTACTATGCACAGAAATATTGTAAGAATTCAGACAGTGTAAGTTACAATACTCTTTCTTTGACATTACATCCCTTTCTTCTGGTTCTTCTCATCTGTACTCCCACTACATCTAATCTTCTGTCTCATCCGGCCTTCAGTCTCAGCTCCAATCTTCCATGCTCTTCACTGTACTCAGCTCAGAGGTTATGGAATAACATTTCAACTCCTATCCTTCTGCCAAACTGCCCCTCGACACCTGAGAGCTGGATCCACACAGCCGTGCACATCTGGCTCAGGCATTGAGGTGCTAAGGGCCATTGGAGAGGAGTTACCTTGACTTGCATATGGTTGCTGCAACAAGGGTATGGCAAGGACCCTGGGTTGAGCCCACCATACCAAATATAGACCTTTTTGCATGCTGCTCTTCATCTCACACAGAGACTATGCTAAAGCTCCATCACACTAGGCCATTTTTCTGCCTCTGGCAAGTGATCTAGCCTCCTCCTTGACAAATAAATCAACATGGACTTGTTCAATTTCCCACTCTCCCACCAATAAATCCATCCTAGTTTGTTTTCCTTCTATCCCAAAGAAAAAGCATCTCGCCTCTTCTTCACTAAGTTTTCTTATTTGAAATCTATCATGAAATCCAGTTGAGTCTATCTCCTAAACAGCTTCTAAACTATCCACCCAGCCTCCCTCTCCTCTCACACATTGTTAGTTTGGACGGCAACATTTCTCCCCATTGTCTATTGCTATGGCTTAACTTTCTCTGATACTTCCCCTGTTCCTGAAAGAAATTAGTTTCCACATTGCTGCACAGTGAGAGTGTTTGTTCTAAATTCCTGATTCTTCAACTTAAAATCATATACTGTTCCTCATTGTGTAAAGAATTAATTCTTCAATAGTGCAGATGGCATCCTCCAGGATATGGTTTCCCTTATCTTTCCAACATTTTATTCCAAGTTCATCCACATACAGATTTGATACCATCTACTCCATGAGGAGAAATCAATTTGTTGCCTTTCTCTAGAGTGCTTCTCCCAAGATCATCTTCATGGAACTTTCTTACAGATCCTTCTTCCTAGATTTAGCATAAGAACACATCCTAGAACATCCCACCTCTCCATCCCCACAGATCATATGCTTCAGACTCCAGTCATTCTCAGGGCAGGAGCCCTGTCTATTTTGTTTGTCTAGCCCCTTCACTCAGTGCCGTTGATCCTTGGGCTCATGAAATTCTTGTGGATAGAATAAATGAAAAAAGTGAATGAATGCTACTTAATATATACCAGTTTAAGAATATTTTTAACTCAGCGTCCATACCTAATTAGCATAACATAGCAGCAAGGATGTTGTATCAGTTATCATAGATTCAAACTCAAATTTCTGTGCTCAACTAAGCATCTGAGGTCAGTTTCCTAATATGTAATGTGGGGATTATTATGATTCATGTCCTAGGTGTTCAAATGGGAAAATGTCAGCAAAAGCGTTTTTACAAATGTCAGTTAGTTTTTGACTCTCAACTTTTTATTCCCTTTATTTGATAAAATCAGTGTTCTCTAAACATTTTTCTTTCAAGAGTGAGTTTCTGAGATAGACTTCCTATTTATATAACTCATTCTATCTTTCTCCTTCTTTTTCATGTACACATTGTACAAGCACATAGCATCCCCCTTCTTATTCTCCCCCACAACACTCAAAAGAGGAGGATTGTTTTAGATAACTTGCAGTGGTATAAAATTTGTTCACATTTTAGGTAACTTCTAGTTTAAATGTAAGGATATGTTTGTTAAGAATACAATCCTTTTTAAGCAACCAACTTTGTTTTTGTGGAAAGTAAAAGAAAGTGTGTAATCTAAATACATTAATAAATTATGAGAAGTTGAGAGCCAAAATATAAATGTACATCCTTTCACTTCATTGACATGTGTATTTAATGTCCTATGAGCAAATAAAAGATATTTTCAATCTTGTGAAATTTATAATCCGGTGAGGAAGGCAAACTTGCAAATATAGAAATACTGTAACCCCAATGTCACAGACTTGCCTATTTGAATATCATACATAATGTTCAAATCTTTGTGATTCAACCTCCAATTGCTTGGTTTCAGAATACCTAACTTTTTACAGGTTTATCTTTCTTAAATAATTTTGAAAAATTTTACAAATGTTCGTTTGTGTCCATGAATGGCTCCTGTTGGCACTTACCTTGGCTGTTGACCTTGGCGAGTTTTGCCAAGCTGCCAGCTACTCTGAGGCTGGACTTCGGCTCTCGTGTTTTTTGCTTCAACTGCTTCCATCTATGACATTCAAAGTCAGTAAGACTGAAGAGGCATTGCTTTTACCAGCAATAGACCTTTACACTTAGTTATGCTTGACACTTAACTGAGAAGCAGAAAGAGCCTTAGAGCAAAGTTGCTCTCCTTCCAAAAGGTTACAATGATAAGACTCTCCCTCAGGCCAGACCTCAATGGTCCTGTAGAGATTGTGGTGGACACTGAGATGCTCGGCCCAGTCTCTCTGCATAGGACTTGCTGCTCAACCACGAGGGGCATGGTCAGCAGACAGCCTCCAGCTCTCAGCTTCTTGAGGGTCTGTTTCAGCTGCAAAGAACCTCCTGATCTCAGATTATACCCTTACCAGGGCAGCCTGTGAGGCAAGAGTGCTCTGATGGGCAGTTTTCACCCCAGAGCTCCCTGGTGCGTTGATCAAGGTTTTGTCTAACCTGCAGCACAATTAAGTTGCTCCTATTACCCAATCCTGCCTCCTCCCATTTCCTTTCTTTAAAGGGTGCTGATGTCTTATAAACATCTTGCACACCAAACTGTCTCAAGCCTGTTTCCAGAAAACTCCACCTTCAATAGAGATTCTGCTCTAAGGTAGCTCCTGCCTGCTCCTTCTGACACCAAGTCCACTGATGATTCCATTGCCATCATCATTCCCTGTTCCCCCAAGAAATGAAGCTTTTGCAAGAGAAGAATCCTCAAGTGTTTGGTGTTGTGTGTGACACCTTGATTCTTCACAGAAACTCTTCTCCCACACGCCCAGGAAAATAATCCTTTCAATGGACTCAGGCTGTAGAAAACAAAACATGGCAAAAATAGTTTTATGCAAGCAATTCCTGCCTTCTGTCTTGGAACTTCTCCTGTTTAAGAAAGCCCAGTCTGTCTAATAGCGTGGAAAGATTTAGTTTGGCAGAAAGAAAACTGTAGCGAGAACAAAGCATGTATTGTTAGCTTAATAATTTATCCCAGGTTTTTAAGCAGGGGAATATCAATGCCATTTCCATGCCTTAGAAAGAGAACTATACCAATAGGATAGAGAATCAACTAGGGGTTGGGCAGGTTGAAAGTGAATAGCGACAAAGAGGGCAGATACGGATCTACTATGTCAGCCTCCGCTAGAGGTGGGTGAAGCCTGGACTATGGAAAAAGCTATAAAGATAGAGAGTAGGAGGCTGAATATGAGCCATATTTCAGAGTTAGATGTGCCTGATTTTAGAACTTGAAGGGGAGGAAGGAGTCAAAGATGACTAAAGATGCTGTTTGGAGCTAATGAACAGATGATGATGCCATCAACAGAAATAGAGACACAGAAAACAGGCCCATTTTGACGGCAAGAGAATGAGTTTAGTGGGGGAAGGACAGAGTTTAGTTGGCTACAGGGAAACAATTGGTTAAAGTGGAGGCTCAGAATTAACCAATAAGATGTATCTCTGTATCCTAAAAATTGCTTTCTTCGAAGAACTTTCTTTATGTGGCAGAGGGGTGATATGGGAACGGAGGGTCTTTCTGGTCAGAAGACTCTCACAGACAGTTCACGGAATCTGTTGATGTCCTCCTGACTCTATTCTCTCTATAGATAGAACTTGGGTATAGGCAGCGTTCAAGAGGTACTTTGAGTTGGTGCTGACAGAGGAGCAATTAAGTAGATAGTGCATCTGAAAGCTAGACAAGTAGGTACCAGGTAGACGGCTAAGAACCGAATTTTCGAGCTCTTAAAAGAAAAAAAAAAACCCCAAGAAATCTCCAAATAAAGGGTAGAGACTCATTATTTCCTAGCTCGTCCTCTTTTCTCAGGAGAAGAGAGAACTTATGAATATTCTATTTCATGGTTTGGGATCAGATGAAACTAGAAGAATGGGGTTTCACAATCCTTTGACATCATTACCTTAGCAAAAGGAGAAAGCTTTTGACCCAAAATGAAAACTTTCTCTCCTGTCATGTAAATATTAGCTATTAAATCTCTACTTCCTGGAATCTGAAATAAAAACTCCAAGCCTCTTAGAAACATCTGTGAAACACACAATTTCCTTCACAATACGTCTTCTTACTAAGATAGCGGATACTAATTTAATTCATACTTCTTCCATCTGAAATGTCTGACATAGCACAGAGTTTATAATGTAAAGGTTATTTTAAATAAAATATTTCTGAACAATTTTAGCACTAGTAATAATTATAGTATTTAAAAAGTTAGTATTTATTGAGCACTTATGTTTCTGTTGGTATACTTTTTCTGCATAATCTAATATTCCTTATACCCAATCTTTGAGGGAGGTGTAATATATTTACAGAAGAGAAAAGGAAGCCAAGAGATTTTAGGTAAATCTCTCAAAGTCACACAACTTGTAAATGTGGAAGACAAGATGTAAAAATAAAACTGTCTGATTTCAAAATTTTTTAACTTGGGCCGGCCGGGTGGCACAGCGGTTAAATTCGCACGTTATGCTTTGGCGGCCTGGGGTTCACCGCTTCAGATCCTGGGTGTGGACATGGCACTCCTTGGCAAAAGCCATGCTGTGGTAGGCATCCCACATATAAAGTAGAAGAAGATGGGCATGGATGTTAGCTCAGGGCCAGTCTTCCTCAGCAAAAAGAGGAGGATTGGCAGTAGTTAGCTCAGGGCTAATCTTCCTAAGATAAAAAACAAAAAAGAAACTTTTTAACTTGACTATACATTATATTATCTTACCTCCATCACACTGAAACTTGAATTTGAATGTCTGTGGATTAAAATAAATATTTTGAAAAATTATCAATAAATTGTCAAGTAAAAGCATTAGTTGCTTGTCATAACTGTTGTTGCTTATTGATGTAAGAGACGACAATACTAAGAAATTTTCATACTTAATGGCTCCCAATATGCCAATGATTTTGGTGTAATACTACTTTTTAAAAAATGTAACTGACTCTTTGTGTGGAATACTAAGATTTAGCTCTGTTCAAAAACGTGTTAATTACTGGAGAGGTACAAAATCCTAGATGCAGTGGTTAATTTTTAAGAGCTTAGATAGCTTAATTCCAACGTTGAGGCAAGAGATCTGTGAATCATTTCAGCAGTTCCTCTGTGACTCAGCAAACTGCGACACATTTCTGTCCAGTTCTCAGGCCAGCAGAGTGTAAGAGCAGATGTAGAATGCTTCGGAGTTGGGCACCGTGTTAGTTACAGTAACATCAGATTGTGTTAAGAAAAAAAACAAACTCTAAAGCATATGTCTCAGACACAGACCAAGTTTGTTCCAGCTCATCTGGCAAAGCGAGTGGATTGCGGGAAGTGCTCTGCTCCATGCTGTTATTCACGGATCCAGGTTGACGAAGGCTCTCCCATTTTCACCATGTGGTGTTGATATTCGGCTGGTAGAAGTTGGGGGAAAACCTAGAGGATTTTGAATGGGAGGTTTTAAGAGGGCAGGCATTGAATTTATGCACCTCCCTTTAGTTCACATTCCATTGGTTAAACTCCAGTTACATGGAGATGAATTACTGCAAAGAAGGCTGAAAAATACAGTCTGTGTGTCCAGGAGAAGAGGAAATGGGTGTTAGTATTAATAATGACAATCTCTGCCACAGGTAAAGGTAGGTTTAAGTCCCAACATTGCCACTTACCTCCTGTGAACTGGTGTATATTACTAACCTTTCTGAGCCGCAGTTTCTTCTTTTGTAAAATAGTAGTAATAGTGATTAATACTTTGCATAATTGTTATAATGATTAAATGTGATTTGTCTCTAGTGTACTTGGTGTAGTATTTGGCAATGGGAACTACTTGGTAAATGGCAACTATTGTGAGAAGAAGGTATTTAAGTACATTGTTTTGAGTATTATGATGGGAGTTATGAGAACTAGGTGAGTATGATCCAGAATCAGAAACTAGGGAGCAAAATCTTAAGCAAGGAAAAAATTGCAATACAGTTTAGATTATTATTATTAGGTAACAATAATGACAGTTAACATTCACTGAGTACTAACATGACAAAGATCTTTACACAAATTAATTCATTCAATACTCACAATAATCTTATGATGCAAGTGCTATCATTATACCTTTTTGAGTTGAGGAAACAGAGGTTTAGAAAGATTAAGCAATTTACACAAATCCATAACCAGAAAATTATAGATATAAGATTTGATTCCAGGTCCATCTTATTGGAGAGTTCAGGTTCTAAATAATCACCAAAAGTCGGTACCAGAATTTAGGATGAAGAAGATTCGTCAAATAAGACTTGAGACTAAGAACAGAAGTGAATGGAACTTATCAAGAATGTTCTGAAGGATTGCCAACTTTTCTCAGTCAAGCTAGGAACATGAAAAGCCAAATTCTAAATAAGTCCAGAGGACCATCTCACAGGATGGAACAGGGAAATCATCATCAGCAACAACCTTGCTGAGTTAACTTTTCTGCCTAGAGCAAAATGACATATTTCAGAGGATGAGGGTGGGTAAGGAAAGAAATGTCTAAATATTCGTAGGATAGTGTCTGTGATTCAGCTTATTACTCTAAGGTGTTAGGATGCCACCTAGGGATATGGCCAGGTCATGCCTGAGGTCCTTATCACCCCCTACCAAACCAGGAGGGAGCACAACCAACACCCCTGCAGCCACGCTGGGTCACTGAAAGGATCTGAAGTTTGGCAAGCTTGGACACAGCTCCAAGAGCACGTGAGTGCCGGAGGAAGGTCTTACTGAGAATGAGTGATTCTCATCTATGGTGTGTACTTTGGATAGAGGAATACAATTTGGGAATTGTGGGTTTTCCTAGATTGGGGGCTGGTTACTACTTTCAGGGTTTAAAGAACATGGAGTACAGCCTCTGCTTGGGCAGGAAGCCAGGATCAAAACACTGTTCAGAGTGCCTTCTTTGATCCCCTCAGACGAATGTTATCAACTCGGCCTGTGGATCCCTAGATATCTTCTATGTATGCTCTCTCTCTCAATTATTTGTATGTATATAGACTTTTCCTGGCATTCCAAAGTCAAAAAACCACAATTATTGCAGTTCTGCATGAGTGTGATTCAAATAGAGAAAGACAATCATATTTTCACAGACATTTTGATACAAGATGAAGGTGGGGGGGGTGATTAGAGAAAGGAGGTAGAAAGGGAATACAAATGACGATAGAAAACGTGGATAAAGCAACTTTGGCCTGCTGGAAGGTGGCATATCTTGGATGAAAATATCCAAGCACTGCACATAATCTTGCAATGTATTTCAAGATTGGTAATAATGTCTTCATTTTTTAGCCCCCAAACAGAAACAACCAGCAGCATAATGTCTTGTTAATAATAATTTGTGGTTTATTTTTACTAAATAAAAGCTTTCTACTCCATGTTTGAGCCAGAGCCTTTCTTAAGTTTCACACACATGCATGCACAAAGTGCCTATGGATTTTTAGGATGCCAATGCCATTGGCTTTCTTTCCATTTACAATTTAGGATTAAACAATGCACTTTAACAACAACTCTGAAAACAGATGCCACAAGGAAATGGTGCTTACCATTTGAAGTGGAATAGAACCTCTAGGCTAATAGGACCAAGCTGCAACTCTCCCGAGCTAAACAACAGCTAGCTATCTCCCTGTGGAAAGTAGCAACTACCTTCAATCTCCCTGATCTGAAGTAATCCTTGCTACCTGCGTCCCTCATTGTGAGTGATGAGGCTCACTGTTTGCTGTGTCTAAAACCAAATGATCTTTCACAAGCAAAATTTAAACTTGAAATAGGATTCTCTGGCTGCTGATTCTGAGTCTATTTTTTTCTACTTTATACATTCCCGAATCAGGCTCAGGCTGGCTACAGATGGTGCTGGTGTGTAATGAGAAGGGCTCTGAAGCTGCTCCAGCTCCCAAGGGAGGATTCGGTAATGCAACTAACTACGTATTGTCCACCTTATATACTAGATTTGATTTTGGACTACTTGCCCAACTGTGTTTGTTTATTTCTCAGCACTGGAGGGCTTCCATTAGCTCCAGGCTGATTGCACATACACTATGGAGTAAGAAGGAACAGAACATTTTTTCCCCCTGAATGCTGATGTAATCCCTTTTCTTTTACTGACAACTGAGTAATGTTTGCCATTGGAAACTGTGTTAGAAATGAGCTGATATTTGCAATCATTAGTGAAAAAGAATTGTTTTGATCCCAGGGAACAAAGTGAGCATTATTTTTTGGATGACAATGTTTCAAAAGTTGGTGCCTAAAATTTGTGCATTCAAGACCTTGAAAGAGAAATTGCTAACATTTTAAAGCTGAAAATTACCTTGTTTCAATAAATCGAAAGATTAATATTTAAGACCTCATAAATTTTGCTCACAGAGCATAGCCAAATATTATTATCATAACGAAAACAAAAATCTCAACTCAGCAAATTAGTCACCAAAGACCACATGTAAATTGACATTTTAGTTTCTTAACTAATGGAATCATTTGTCATTTTACTGAAGCAGTTCATTATAAAAATAAATTAAGAATAAGTAAATTGTAGTCATAGCAATCATGATGAAATTATTAGTAATTACATTTACCGGCATGAAAGTTTTTTGCACACTTCTCATCAGCAGATGCTATTCAAAATAACTTTGGAAATAAGCATCGATGTCATATCAAGCTTTATTTTTTAATTAAAAAAGCATAGTAGAGGTAACAAAGAAAGTTGCTAATTAACATTAGGAAAATATTGTCTTTCCCTTTCAAATATACGCAAGCTCAACTATGCGATTCTAATATCAAAATGAAGAAAATGAGAAATCTCTCTACTACCTTAACTAGTAAAAAGAAAATTAGAAAGCAGAGGCTGGCTCATGCAGTTTCTAAATAAATGAAAAGGAAATTACATTTCTCTGGGTAAATATTTACTTCCTAAAGCGTGCCGACAAAAGCTACTATTTTAGAAATGGGACATGGTAGTAACTAACTAACTTGTACTTAGTTAATTTAATTGGAAATGTGCTGTTTTTCCTTTTAAGCCTTTGCTTTAATTGTAGAATAAAGAATTTCCAATCTGATGTTCTAATTGCCCTTGGGATCTGGTACCCTGTTTACATATGTGTTGGTCTATCGGATGGCCTCATATGGGTCTAGGTAGGCCATATTAAGCAGAACATTTAACCCATTTTTGCTATGGTACTCATTAATAGAACATTGTTATTTCTAGGTTTTTAAAGATAATTTTTATACCTAACATTCAATTTATGGAGATAAGCATCATGCTTCTGATTTGAAACTTCATTTAGTAAAATTTCAAGTGGAAAAATGTAAAATAAAACGTATTTTTAAAATTTTACAAAATGTAATTTAAATGCTGACATTCAAAAAAAATGTTATTGGCTAAAAATTACTTCTATTTCTACTCTATCTAAGTGTGCACAGAAACATTTCCTCGAATGGCTATTTCTGGCTAATATTTGATGTTAATAAATTGGCATCATGGGATAACACAACTTTTCTTTCAAATCTGCTTGTGCATCTAACTATATATGAAGTAACAAAAACGGCAATTGTTCTTATTTTTCTTTATGAAAATGAATCATTTGTGACTTTTCAAAAATAGATTCGATTATTATAAGCAATATTTGTCTTACGATTTTTTTTCTTTAAAAAAATAATGTTGGGCCTATCAGATCAGTCATCTGGGATAATATTTGGAAATGGAATGATCTGGTCCAAGAGTTATAGTCAAGTGAATTTAGAAAAAGACAGTGTTATGACCAGATAGAGGAAACTGTTCATTAAAGTCTAATGGATCAGGCACCTAAGGTGAAGCTTGAGAATGGAGAGGTGGAAGGAGAAAAGAAAGGAGAGGGGAGGAGGGGAGGAGCAAGAGGAAGAGGATGAGAGAATGGGGGAAGGGACAGAGGATGGGAATTTAAAATCTCATAATGGGTTTGGGATAGGCTGCTTAATAGCAAAAGTACTTCTTAGGTATTCCTTTCACTTAGAAACAGTTACAGCAGCTTTTTCATTTACGTTTTTAAGACTCACTAGAAAACTGCAGCATTCCTAAGGAATTTTAATCCCTTCTTAAAGTTTGAAGAGTTAGGTAATAGCTTTGGGGTAAGGCTCAGCTGCTTGAAATTCATATAGTTTTCTCTTTAGTTGGAGGGAAAATCTCTCTCTCTCTCTAATACATATTTTCTTATATAGGAACAGGGAAGTAGTAAGAGAGTAACTTATTTAATACATTTAGCTTGTAAATAAAAATACATTTCTAAGCTTTCTTTTTTAAATCAGTCATCTAAGGGGAAACAATTTCAAGAAACATAAACATCATAGAGTTCTTACTCTCTTTATAAATCTTAATGTTTATATGTTGAAAAGAACATTGAAATGTAAATTGACAACACTTTGCCATAAAGGCATAATGCAAAAAATGAAAGGGTTTAGATGCTTTGTGACTATCTCCTTCTAATAAACTTTATAAAGGAAGCGGATTTAAATACATTTTGAAACACAACATTTTAGAACTCAGCCCTTGAACAAATTGATTTACTTTTTTATGAGTTGAATGAAGAATTTGTATTTAGAAACATTCTCTGATTACTTCTTGATTCTGCTGATGAGAATTGTGTGTGTGTGTGTGTGTGTGGGCACACACGCTAATGTTCGTGCATGTGCACATGTGCTCACGAGACCACTTTGGGGACCTCATGCAGTAAGTTACAATGATGGAGCATGACAGTCAGAATAGCACACACTATTAGCTGGACCTCAACTCTATTACAGTGCTATGTTTGGTGACATAGAATCAAGAGACTCAAGGATACAAGGTCAAAGGTAGCAAAACATTACATTAATCTGTTCTCTTCACAAGATACCAGTATATCTCCATGTACAATACAGCATTTGCTGTTTAATTATGAGAAACAAATGCCAAAGTATATTATTTAACAAAAGGAATAAGAAAAAGGTTATCTTTTAGCTAAAGATTTGCCCATAATTTTTCCCTAGCTCACTGTTTTTCTTATTTTATGACCTCTACAGTTATTACTAGGATTGCTTAGGATACTGTAAATTGACTTTAAGGCATCGTGTTCATTCATTCCTTCTTTCCTGACTGCCCACATGAAAACGACAATGAAAATCAATCTAAA